>NC_056744.1:1440480093-1440529321 GCF_019279795.1 Protopterus annectens | reverse complement strand
CCTGAAGTTCCGACACCCTCTTAGCAGAAGTGATGGCTATGAAGAAAAGAAGTCTTCCAGGATAGATA
Organism: Protopterus annectens; assembly: GCF_019279795.1. NCBI lineage: Eukaryota > Metazoa > Chordata > Ceratodontiformes > Protopteridae > Protopterus > Protopterus annectens. Next base: position 1,440,529,253 of record NC_056744.1, on the reverse strand, counting down.
TTGTAACTCAACTGTAGCTGCAGGTTCAAAAGGGGGTGAGACTAGAGCCTGGAGAACCAAAGTAAGGTCCCACAGCAGTGTTAGATATTTCACTGGAGGACATAGTAGAAAGGTACCCTTAATGAAAGTCTTGTAGAGCTTAGAAGATGCTAAGGAAGTAACACTGTTCCCTACATGAAAAGTAGAAATAGCAGCCAGTTGCACTTTTATAGTGGACAAACTGGTGCCCTGTTGAAAAAGACCCACTAGAAACTCTTAACACTTAAGAAATTGGAGCCATAAAGGGGTCTAAGGCTCATTGAGAAACCCAGACCAAAAAACACTTCCATTTGCTATGTCAGACTCTTCTGGTTGATGACTTGTGAGCCACAACCAGAATCCCCTTAACCGAGGAAGATAAACCGGGAGTCCTGATAATCATGGGAACTGGAGCAGCCAAGCAGTGAACTTCAGACTGACCAGTTCTGGATGAGGTATCCCTGAGGGATAAGAAATAAGATACGGAACTGGATCCAGAGTCCATGGTGGGACTACAGCATGAAACCATAGGGATGGGAACCAGACTTGGTGAGGCCAGAATGGGGCAATGAGGATGACTGTGCTCCCCAGCCTGCGAGATTTCTGAAGGAACTCAGAGATCAAGGGCAGAAGAGGATAGGCATACAGTAGACTGGGTGGCCAAGCATGAACTAGAGCGACTCTGGGTGCTTCCCCCTGAGGGGGATTCAGAGCGAAAAACTTGATGCATTTCATGTTGGAAGGAGATGCGAAGAGATTGCAGCAAGGATGACCCCACCTGAGGAAGATCTGCTCCACCACTGAAGGGTTCAGTGACCACTCATAAGGCATCAGAATAGACGTGCTGAGCCTGTCCACCAGGATGTTGGACCAATCCAGAATGTGCATTGCTACCAGAAAATGACCTGTGGAGATCGCCTATTCATACACTCTCATGGCTTAGCAACAAAGGGGGTAGGATCTGGTTCCCCCAGTTTGTTGATGTACCAGACTACTCACATGTTGTCCATCTGGATGGCAACTGTCCCTAGAGGAAGATGGGCATGAAGAGCTTGCAACACTAAAAGCACCGCCCTCATCTCTAGGACGCTGATATGCAGATTGGTATCGAGTATGGACCATGTGCCTTGGACTTTCCTTCCCGAGCAATGCCCCCCCAAGCTGGGAGGTGTCTGTGGTCACTGTGGTTTTGGCCAAAGGTGGAATAAAGGGATGACCCTTTGTTAGATCCAGAGACTGAATCCACCATTGAAGGGAGTACCTGCACACCTGGGATATTCATACAGGTTAAGACAAGGGTTGATCTAGAAGAGATCATTGGACCACAAGTGTCCACTGTAGAATCCCCATGTGAAGGCATGCTAAGGGCAACAGTTGGAATGTAGCTGCGATGGATCCCAAGGCCCTGAGAACTGATTCTGCTGTTGGAGTATCTGTATGAAGAACCTGTAACACATGTACCTTCAGATTGTGTATTCTCTCCAGATTAAGAAAGACCTGCATTTGAATTGTATCCAACCAAGCTCTGAAGAACTCCAGGCTCTGAAACGGAGTCAGTGCTGATTTGGAGAGATGGATGGTAATGCCTAGGTTTTTGGCTAATAGTAGAAAAGAGTCCCTGGCTTGGCATAGTAGATGCTTGGTAGAGGCAGCAAAGAGCCAATTGCCCAGGTATGGACAGACCTGAATACCCTGGAGCCTCAAGTGAGCAGCTACTACTGCCATCACTTTGGTGAACACCCTGAGGGTGGTGGTGAGTCCAAAGGGGAGGGCTCTGAATTGGAAGTGATTGGCTCCTACCCAGAAGTGGAGAAATCTCCTGGAGCATCTGTCCATTTTGATATGGTAGTAAACGTCTTGGAGGTTGATCAAGCACATCCAGTAATTCATCTGCAGATAGAGCAGGACAGAAAGAAGAGTGACCATCCAAAATTTTGTCATGGTTTCTGCCAGGTTCAGGGTGGAAAGATTCAACATGGGTCTTAGGTCCCCCATCTTTTTGGCACTAAAAAGAACCTGGAATAAAGCCCCAATACAGACTGGTCTGAGAGACCCTTTGTATGACTTGTTTGCTTAGCAGCTTGTCAATTTCTATAGCTGCTGCCTCCCATTGAGCAGGTGGAACATCTGGTTGATGGCTGGGAGGATGGGGTGGTTGGTTGAAGGGAATTGAATAGCCTCTGGATATAATCTGCAGCACCCAGTGGTCATTTGTAACAGACTCCCATGCCACTGGGTACAGCGAAGGGTGACCCTTGACTGCCTCCTTAGAGGAGCAGTCGGGCAATCCTTCAGGGCTGCTGCCTGGGTCTGTCCAAGAAAGGTTCTCGAGACTCAGTATTTCTCAGACCCCCTCTGCCTCTGGGCCGGTGCCTATTATCACCACCTCTGCCTTTGGGGGATGAGTTGCCCTGAGTGTCTTGGGAAAATGCCTGAGATTTTTAGAACCACATCTTCTTTGTTCCTCACTGATTCCTGGAAAAGGATCTTTGAGGGGGGTGAAGTGAATCCTGATGGCAGACAGAGTTTTCCTGTCTTTCTCACTCTGGACAAGTGTCTCTTTCCCAGACTTCCCAAAGAGGGAAGAACCATCAAAAGGGGTATTGGTAAATGATGCCTTAAAGGGGTCAGAGAATTGACACAGCCAGAGGCAGGAATGATGCCTGATGGTGATTCCTGAACCGGCAGCCCTAGTGGCTCCCTCCGTGGCATGGGAGAGAAGGCACATGGACATGTTAGAAATGGCTTTTAGAGTGGCCATACAGGTGGAGAATGTCTTCTTGTCCTCTGTCGACATGGACTCTGGGGGTCGATTCAGTGACTTCCTTGACTAGGTCATGCTGCAATCAAGTCAGGTGTGCCATATAGTTCAGCACCTGGATGGCAAAGGTCAGTGAAGCATACACCTGCTTCCCAAAGCAGTCCAGAGTCTGTGACTCTCGGTCAGGAGGGTGGAGCATAGAGCTCTCCTGATCAAGCTCTTTCTTTGTGGCCACTGCCACGACCATAGCATCTAGCAGGGATTCCTTGAACCACTGCATCATGTCAGCTGGTGGGCTCAGGACGTTGTCAGGATGCTTCAGGATGGACTCCACCATGTCTGGCTCCTTCCAGGCCTGAGATGTTATTAAACCCACCAAGGGATCCACAGGAGGGGACACCCAGGAAGTAGATGGGTCCATGCTGAATGCCTCAAGAAACACTGCTTCATCTGGAGTCAGTTTTGGGCAGACCACCCCCCCCTTTCTGATGCAGGATTTCCATAATGTCTCCAAAGGAGATATCCTCGGGGGAAGGAATGGGGGGAACCTTCTCCTTCCTCCAAATCAGTGTCTGAGGTAAGGGACTCCAAAGGGCAGTCCAGGTGTCTCCTCTTACATGTCTGTTTGTGAGGGACCTCCTCAGTATGCCTCTCTGGGGGAGGACTCACAAACATGCAGGTGCTCCCTGGCTGGAGCTGCTTGAGGCATTACAGGCATGGGCTTGTACATGAGAGGACAAAATGGTCAGAACTGTATCCAATCCAGAAGGGGTCAGGGTGGCATCTGAGGATGAGATGGTCAAGGGTCTTGATGGTGCCAAGAGAACCCTCTCCACCATGTCAAAAGCAGATGGAGAATGGACCTCCAAAGTAGACCCCAATGGAGCCATTCCCCTCTGATCTGACAGGGGAGTTGGAGGCAAGACTCTAGGAGTCAAGATACCGAGGAAAGCACTGTGGTCCCACCCACTTGGAGCCAACAGCACTCCCTCAGATCCAACCTCGAGGCTACAGCCCCGAGAGCTCAGATCTAAAGCGGTCGAATCCGACAAACTCAAAGCAATGGCTAGCATTGAGGTACAAGGTACCATTAGCGCTGACCCATCGATCCTGAAAGTCCTCAGATCCAAGGGCTCCATAACCACAGGTTGGATCGGAGAAGGAGATATTGGCGAGAAAAAGGTTTGTGAGGCACCCCCTTAAGAGGGACAGGGTGCAGGCAATACCCCTATCTGAATTTGAGTGCGGATAAATTTCCGCATCATTTTGTCCATCTCTGCTTCACTAAGGGATCGGGTGGAGCAGGAAGAAGAGGCTACAGAAACAGGTCTAGAATGGCAGTGAGGGGTGACAGGAGACTCTAATCTGACTACCTCCAGCTCAGGGGATAATCTAGGGGAGCAGAGCCAGGGAGAACTAGGCCTGGAAGAAGCAAAATTTACGGGTGGACCAGCCAGGACAGAGCAGTCAGAAGACCACTTGCAGGACCTATCCTTCTTGGACTTCTCTGCTTCCCCAGGCCTCTTGGTGGGACTTTGAGACCATGAGCCCTGGGAAGGGGAAGATACTGCTGCTGCTGAGGAAGATCCAGTGATGGGGGTAGGAACAGCTGTTCCCAATGCGGGCAAAAGGCCCTTAACTATAAGCTTGTTCCTCCTGTCCTGAAGTGCTCTGGGATTAAACCCAGCACAAATAGGACAGGAAGTTTCAAGGTGAGATACCCCCAGGCAAACTACGCATAGAGTTTGGCCATCTGCTGGGGTCAGCTTATGGCCACACTCAGAGCAACTTTTAAAGCCAGATTTAGGGGCTTCACACATTATCCCCTAGATCAGGCCTAACACACACACACACACACACACACACACACACACACACACACACACACACACACACACACACACACACGATAGAAGAAGAAGAAAAGGCGAAAAGGGTTTTTTTACCGACAAAGTCATGATGGGGGATAGTAAAGAGACTAGAGAAGAAAAACTTTAAATCACTTATGTGACTTCATTCACCCAAAAAACATTCATCACACTGTCAAGAGCTCGGACCACATTGTTGGCTGTATCAGCTGCAAATGAGATCTGAAGGGAGGAAGGAAACAGGGTCATTATGAGTAAAGGGGAGGAGCTGAGAGCTTGGATCAAAGATGCTAGCTATGTGGCCGTGTCAGATCCATGCCGGATCCGAAGCCCAAAGTTTGAAGATCAAATGAAGTAAACTACTTCCGATCTAGAATAAACTTATGTTATCTGCATTTTACTCAAGGCTGGAAATACACCACTGCACTAAGGCAATTCCTCCCACCCCCCTACTACTTTCATTGCTATACCCACGCCTATCCTATCCTAGTGCTTGTAGCCTCTCTAGTAGACCGGACATTTCCCCCAAACTCTTTCTCTGCCCAGCCTAGCTGCTCTTTCCTCTTAACCAGAGATCTCTTGCTGTACTGTATTCCCTGTTCCTTCTAATTGCCTGACACTATTCCTTCCTGTCTTCCTATATTGTCTATTCCTTCTCTCCCTGTGCTTCTGCTATTGTTTTCTTTTAATCTCTCTAAGTCTTGGCTTCTCCCTTTGTTTAGTGTTTGTCTAGGACTGCTGTTCCTACTTTCCCCCTTTACCTCAGCTTCCTTCTCTGGCAATGTTTGTGCTCCTAGTTAAAACACTGTTCTTGCCTTTCCTTTGACTTACCTTGGTGTACTGATTGCCTCTGTAGCAATTTGCTCTGCAACTGGGGCCTGCCCTGCTTTGGGCTCACTCCACTCCCTACCCTGCCCCCATTTCCCACTCGCCCCCACTTCATCTACACTTATACTCACAAAACCACACCTACTCCATTTCTCCACATATCACACAACTCTCCACCCCCCTCAGCCACTTGTTCCCTTACCTCACTCTAATTATACCATTCTTTAATCTAACTCAATTAATATCATCCCTTACAGCCTACCACTTAAACCATTCTCTCACTTCCTATCCCTTACCCCATTCTTTTCACCATACTCAAAAACTCGTATTACCATCCTATACCTAACCTACTCCCTAGCAATCCACTCACCCACTAAGTATACTACACCCACAACCTTACTTCATATCTTGTTACCTCTCTCCCTTCTACTCCTATATCAACTTACCCAACCCCCTAATTTCTTATACTCCTCTCCCACTCATGCTACTTCCACCCATTATAAAAATGAACCCCCCTATACACTCTTCATTTCTTCTCATCTCTACCATTACAACCACTATATCTTATTTCACAGAAGGATTATTCAGACTCTAAATATACACTCCCCCTTCGATACTCTCCATGCACCTTCCTCTTCTCTTCATACCGCAAACACTTTATCCTCTAAAAGACTATTATCCTTATTTTTGGAACTACTGTTACTCCTGCTCTTCAGGTACATTCACCCCAATCCCAGACCCCCTGGCAACCACACTACAACCCCATATCTCCCCCATCACAAATTACCAAGTCCCTCTTCGTTGCTACCCTCAATACCCAAAGCCTCTGTGACAAACTTCCCAACCTCCATGATTGGCTCTCTTTATAATCATCCTGATATCCTCTGCCTCACCTAAACGACACTGAAATAATCCCCCCCAACTACAAGCTTATTAGACATGATAGTACCAGGAAGAAAGGTGGTGGAGTAGCCATTCTCTTCTCCTCCTATCTAACTTTAACACCTTATACCAACCCCATACCTAAATTCTCCACTGCTGAAATGACCATTGCTCTACTAAAGATTAACAACCATAAAAGTATAGTCATAGCTGCAGTTTATCCCACCAGGAAACAATACCCCCATTGTAGAAGATATACTTTCCTGGTTCTCATCCACTATCTCTAATAAAACCATCATCCTAGGTGACGTTAACATCAACTGGTCTTCTATTCACTCTAGCTCTACTTCCCATACCTTAAACCTATATGGCTTTTCTCAATTAATCAATGCTTCTACACGACCCAACAAATATACCTCCTCTGTCACTGTTCTAGACTGGATACTAGTCTCCCACGCAGACAATATCTCTGAAAGTGGTATTTTGCTCGACTCCATTAGTGACCATCTTCCTGCCTTTGCAACCTGCTCTCCATCCCCACTACACTTACTGCACAATTACATGCACCCTTAGTAACTTTAACCCTCAGTCCTTCTCTGATACCTTAAATCTAATAAATTGGAGCCCTTTGAAAACTCTTCCCCTGGACGATGCTGTCAACCACTTTAATACTGTATTCGTTAACTTACTAAAAACCTGTACCCCTCCCAGAACCAAAAGAGTGAAATCCAAAATAGCCGCATAGCTCTCTAAAGTTACCATCACTCTTATGCACTCGCGTGACAAACTCTGGAAACTCCACCAAAAATTCAGACCTCCACAATCTCTTAATCAATATAAGCAACTGCTCAACACAGTAAAATAGCGCATTCGCTCCGATCGTAGATCCTACTACTCAAAACTCCAGAACAACTATAAATCTAACAGTAAGAAATTCTGGAGTAGTATTACAGCCCCAAACCTGGCAGAAAAGATAACCCCTATCCTGACCCTTCTACTCCTGACCATACCATAGCCACTAACTTTAACTCCTTTTTTATTGACTCTATAACCAAACTTACCATCTTTCCCTGCTAGCTCATCAACCTCTTCTGCCCCACTCTCCACCAACCTCTCTTCCTCTACCACAAATTCCACCCTCCCCTCTCCCGCCTCAGCCCCTCTCTACACAAATCCCTCTTCCACCACCAATAACCCTATCATCCTCCCTTTTTTCTCCCTCAAACCTATCCCTGCCACAACTGTTAAAAACTTCTCTATAAATTCAAACCTTGTTCTAATGCCCCAGATAACCTTCCATCTAAAATTAGCTGCTGATGGCATAGCCTACCCCATCTGTATTCTCATCAACCGCTCCATCCAGGAATCTTATGTACCCCTCCCTTGGAAAAAGGCATTCATCATCCCCTTACATAAGGAAGGAAACAACAATGATATCCCTAACTTCCGCCCCATAGCCATACCCTCCCCTATCTCAAAAATACTTGAAAAATGTATTCACCAACAATGTCTTTCCTTCCTCCTAGACAATAACCTCCTGTCCCTTACACAACACAGATTCAGACCCCACCATAGTACCTCCTCAGCCCTCTTATCTTTCCTCGACATTGTCAACCATGCCCGAGACTCTGGTAATGTTGTATCCTCTCTGTTCTTAGACTTATCTAAAGCCTTCAATACCATTTCCCATAACCTATTACTATCAAAGCTCTCACACCTTAACCTCTCTCTTCCAACTATAAATTGGGTTTCCAGTTACCTTTCAAACAGGCAACAGTCCATTAAATGGAACAACTCCACCTCCTCTTTCCTTGGCCTTTTATTATTTAATATCTTCATTAATGACTTCCATCATTGCATCACAAATGCTAAACTTGTTCAATATGCAGATGATTCTACTATCATCTGCTCAGCTGATTCTCTCTCCAAACTTATGCAACTAACACAGATTGCTTTTAGTTGCACTGAGACCTGGATGCTAAATAACCATTTAGCCCTTAATGCAGCTAAAACTAAACACATGATTTTCTCCCCTACCAAGAACTACACAATTGACAAAAAGTCCTTCATTATAAAAAGCCAAAACATGATTCCCATTGAACTAGTCCCTCAAACCAAGCTTCTCTGAGTCTTTATTGATGAACAGCTAAAATCTGATATACACATTCAAGCCAACATCAAGAAAACACACCAAAAGCTAGGTATGCTTTACCGCCCTAATCGTTACCTAACAACCTCAACCAGGCTAACTCTCTCTCCACCACTTACCTCCTCCCTTCCCCTCCTCTATGGAGCTCCAATTCTCACCAACCTTCAAAGTACCCTCAAAGCTAAGCTGGCATCCTGCTACAATAAAATTTCCAAGATTGCTACAAATTCCAAATCTTCCTCTCACCACTGCATTTCCTTTCGTTCACTGAATTGGTTAAAACTCCCTAATCATCTATCTTTCATTCAACTCTCCACTGTCCATAAACTCATTTTCAATCCTTCCCATTGCTCTTCATTATCCTCCACTCTCACAATGCACCATCCTGGCCGTTCTCTTAGATACACCAATCAGAACCTCTTTGAACTGCACAAACCTCTTTGCACTTTTGGCCAGTCTCTATTAGTCTTCTCTCTTGCATGAAAATGGAACTCGCTTCCTTCCTATATTCGGACTACACAAAATCATTCTGCCTTTAAGTCCTTTATACAGTCTTATCTATCCTCCACCTGGGAATGTTCCTGCTTACATCCCTACTAAATTTCTCCTATTCCTTTCTCGCAATTAATCTCAATATCTCTCAAGCACTAGCTTTATGTAATTTATTTTTTTCACTCCATGTCACTTCAATAATTGTATTAACTGCCAATAAATGTGAATGTATCTTGCAGCTTTCTCCAATAACTGTATTAACTGCCAACAAATTTTGTATTGCACATGGAGCTTCCTCTCCTATAATTGTATTAACTACCAATATTATTTGTTTTTTGTACTAACTGCTCAAATTTTTGTATATACTTTCTTGTATTAACTGGCAAAATAATTTTGAATGCATTTGGAGCTTTTCTCCCCGGGCCTCCACTGAAAAAGGGCTCAGTATGGCCCAATGAACTTTCCTGGTTAACAAACTACAAATAAATAAATAAATAAAATAAATAGAGTTATTCGAAATGTCTCAAAGTGTGTACAAGTGCTTACAGTGTGTGCTTATTACTGTGCATGTATTCTGAAGAGTTTATCTGTGTCAAAGTGCAACTATTTCGTGAAGTGCAGTCAAAGTACAGCCATTTTGAAAAGTTTCTTGTGTTGGGTGTGTCGGTTCGCAAAGTACCACCATTACAGAGAGTTTCTTGCATTCTAGAGAATTATCTTGCAAAGTACCGCCATTTTCGGGAAGTTTCAGTGTGCCATGTACTGTTTATTTGTAAAGTGCAGTTACTTCGAAATGCTTCTTTCTCCAAGCTTCTTCTGCCAAGTTCATTCACACAGTGCAGTTATTTGAAATGTTTCTTACACTGATAAGGGTGATTTCTTGCAGTACAGCAATTTTGAGGGTGTTGTAGTGACCGAGAGACTTATTTCACAAACTTTAGTTATTCAGAGGCTTGTTGTGCCATTCAGCAAAGTTACAAATACTGCCATAAGTTTCTGGCATATGTGTATGTGTGTGTATTCGTGCATATTTGTAAAACCCTTCACTGGTATGTCTTACTATGGCAGATGGATTTTGAAAGCCCTCACCACTTGTATTTGGTCAGAATATTGCAGAAAATTGGAGAATATTTAAGCAAGAGTATGATATTTTTATACAAGCAGCTTATTCTGACAAAGATGCACACACCAGGGCATTCATTTTGCTACACATAGCTGGGTCAGAGGCCACTGAGAGAGAGCGTTCATTTGTGTATGCACCAGCAGTATATGAGGGAGAAGGTGAAAATCGTCATATTGTTATACAGGCTGAATCAAGGGAAGACCCCAAGTGTCTGAAGCGCAAAGGCTCAAAAGACAAACCCACCACCATAAATAGTACAAGTAACCAAAAACTGAGGGTAATGCTACTCAACGCCAGAAGTCTAAACCTCAAAATGCATGCTCTTGAGGCACTCAGTATGGAGAACATCGACATCTGTGCAGTAACAGAAACCTGGTTTAAGGTTCCTGAGAGCACCTCAGCACTACTAGGCTATAACTCATACCATACCTTTCGGCCACAGAACCAGGACCGAAACACAAAAGGTGGGGGTGTATCCATATTCATCAAGGATACCCACACCTCTAGGTTAGTAGCGCAGCACAATGCATCAGAGCTCATCCATGTGCAACTAACAATGGGCAAAACTGCAATCCAAATCGTAGCTTGCTACAGATCACCCACCATGGCCCAGGACTCCCATTCCGCATTTCTGGAGACACTGGGAAATATGAAGGTGCTACCAAACACCCTAATACTGGGTGATTTCAATTACCCAAAAATAAACTGGGAGAACTACAAAAGTACTAACTCCCTTGCCCAACGCTTCCTAGAATTTATAAACTCGAACGCCCTGGATCAACTGGTCAACACCCCCACCAGAGGGAACAACATATTGGACCTGGTCATCACCAACATGGCCGACCGGTGTTCCACACCGGAGGTCAAACCCTCGCTGGTTAGATCAGACCATAGACTATTCACTCTGGATATCCACATTCCGCGCCCACCCCCAATCAAGGAAACCACCATGAAAAACTTTTCAAAAGCAAACGTCATGTTACTTAAGACTGAGGTGGAAAGGTTTACAGCCCCCATGCTAAAGGACAATGCTGTCCAAGCTGCTGAAACCTTTACCAAGGCACTCAATGAGCATCTGCAGGAATGCATCGATTGTGCTATCCCAAGTAAAACCAAGACTCACTCCTCCAAGAAAAGGAAACCAGTCTGATGGACCCCTGCCATAAACAAGCTATACAACAGAAGGACGAAACTGGTACAGAAAAGAGTAAAATCCCAAAAAGGAAAGACACACTGATCAGTATCAGCAAGAAACTATGATCCCTCATTAAATCATCCAAGGCTAGTTTCAAAAGGAAAATTGCCAATGACTCCAAAGATAACCACAAAGTGTTCTTTAGCTCTGTCAAGAACCTAAGTGGAAACTCTCAGATCTGCTCTGAGTTAGTGCAGAATGGCACAAAATACACTGAACTGACTGATATTGCCAACATTCTAGCAGACGGATGTAATGCAAACTTCACCCCCCCCCTCACCCCCTAAAGGGCCCATAACCATACCAGAAGAATGTAGGGCCCCATCAATCACCAACACACAGGTTAAAACAGCCCTATCCAAAGCCAAAAACACAGCTTCAATGGGACCGGACTGTGTCCCAGGCTGTGTCTTACAAGAGCTCCAAAATGAACTAACCCCTCACCTAAACACACTGTTCAAACTCAGCCTCTCTACAGGCTACATACCCACAGAGACGTGCACAGCAACAGTTATCCCGCTCCACAAAGGTGGAGCCACAACAGACCCCGGGAACTATCGCCCTATAAGCCTGACTAGCCTGGTCTGCAAGGCTATGGAACGCATCATCATGGAATTCATTAACAGAGACATTGGGAACCTCCAAACTTTGGACCCTACCCAGTTTGGCTTTGTTAAGGGCAGATCATGCCTCCTAAACCTGGTGGACTTCTTTGAGATGGTTACCAAGGCATTAGACGAGGGAAAGGAGATCCACACAGCCTACCTAGACCTCGCAAAGGCTTTCGACACCATTCCCCATTCTAGTATTATTGACAAGCTCACCAGCTTGAACATAAACCCCTACATCACGAGATGTGTTGCCAACTGGCTCATGGATAGAACCCACATGGTGAGAGAAGCATGCTCTACATCCAACTCTAAACCGGTTACAAGTGGCATCCCCCAAGGCTCAGTCCTAGGACCCCTCCTGTTCGGTATATACTTCTCAGAGGTACAGACAAGCATAGAAGGACTATGGCTGACCAAGTTTGCAGACAACTGCAAACTATGGGCCATAATTGATTCTCCTGCTGATACAGACACCCTGCAGATGGGTCTCACTGAGACAGATACCTGGTGTCAAAATCATGGCCTCAAGCTAAATGCCAAAAAGTGCATAGTCATCCCTTTTGGAAAAAACAAAGTACCCGCAAACTACCACATAGGTGGTAGTCCCCTAAATACAGAAAATGTAATAAGGGATCTGGAGACCCAAGTAGACAGTAATCTCTCCTTTGATAATCATATTGAAAAGGTGGTTAGAAAATCCTTCTATGTGGCCCACCTAATCACAAAAGGGTTCGCATCTAGAACAAAAGAGGTTATTGTGCCTCTCTACTCATCACTCATTAGAACCATCACAGAATACAATGCCCCATTTGGGATGTACCTTACAAGTCACCTGCAACAGCTGGAAAGACCACAAAAGTACCTCACCAAGAGGATTACTGGCCTCAAACAGATGTCCTATGCAGCCCAACTCAGGAAACTCCAGCTGTACTCGGTTGCATACCGCTTACTCAGAGGTGATCTTTGTCTGACATACAAGGCCATGTCCAACCCAGAATTGATGGACATGCTCCATCTAAAAAAAACAAATCCCGGAGAGCCACACACTCTCGAGATATAAACCTCACCACAATGATAAATAGGACATGCTGGAGGGATACATTCCTGTCCCAGAGACTCCCCATGCTTTGGAACAGGATTCCAATATACATCAGGCAGAGCCCCTCACTAACCTTGACGGGTGGATGGGAAACAAAAAATTTACCCCGGGGATCACTGCAGTGGCTCTGCTGGACAGAGGCACAGGGAACTAATCTAATGGGGTGGCGAAAGCCAACACATTCTGGCTAGGCTTATAAATGCCCTTGGGCAGATAGCCTAGTATTTACCTATGAACCTAAATTTAGTGAAATGTGCAACCCCCAGACAAATATTACATTAGAGAGACATTTGTTTTACACAAGAGATCTGAAACCAGGGGAAACTGTTGCAGCTTATATTACTGACCTGAGAAACAAAGCTAAAACGTGTTGGTTTGGTGACTTAAAAGATGGGTTAATAAAGGACAGGCTTGTGTGTGGTATTAATAGTGCTGCTGTGAGAAAGATTTTGCTTTGTGACAATGATTTAACATTGAGTAAAGCCATTGAGATTTGTCAAATCCATGAAGTTACAGAAAGACACACAGTATGCTTGCAAGTGACAAGAGCATGGTTTCAGCAGGCAAATGTAGATACCATGCAACACATGGCAAACAGAAGCAGGCCTAAGCACATGGCACCAACAGTCCCTGCTGGTTCACCAGGGTAAATGCATAGTTTTCCAGCAAGTTCTAAAAAAGGAGCATACTCAGTGCAGTACAAGCATGTGTCAGCAAAACACAAATCCAGCTTTATTGTTAACTGTCACGATGGTGGTGCTAATCATGAGTGTAAAAGACAAAAATGCTTAGCATTTGATCAGCAATGCCACAAGTGTAAAAAATGGAACCATTTTCAAAAGTTTGGCAAATCAGATAAGCCTCACATGGTTACAAAGAAGGGTCACTCAAAAAAGGAAGTTGATCATATATAGAGAGCTGCAATTCTACTTTCTGTGTAGATGGTGTATCAGTAATTGGTGAAAGGATTGACGCAGTGAATTTGCTGGCAAAGAATGAAGTGTTTTTTACTGTCCAGATCAATGGTAAATTCAAAGAGCTCAAAGTAGACACTGGTTCAAAGTGTACTATTATATCAGCAGACACATTTGCTAAGGTGAGAACTAACGAACAACTCAATGTGGCTAGTAGTGCAAAACTTGTGGTGAAGAAATTCAAACTAAGGCTCAGTAGTGCTTTCTTGCTATTTGGCTAGGAACTGTTACAGCTTGTTATTCTATGTAGTTCGAAGACCTGTGCAGTCATTATTGGCTCTTAGAGACAGTTTGAGAATGAATCTGCTTTCTTTTACCGAAGAAGTTCATCATATAAGCGCATATCCTAGTTCCAATTTTTCTGAAGCCATTTTATCAGAGTATGCTGATGTTTTCAATGTCAAGTTGGGCATACTTCCAGTTGTGTATTCTATGAAGTTAGACCCAGAGGTCAGTCCAGTAGTCATACCAGTGAGAAAAGTTCCAATAGCTATGCAAGATAAAGTCAGAACCAACTGAATGGGTGTTGTCCATGATTGCAGCCCACAAGAAAGGCTCAGATGAAATCAGAATATGTATTGATCCAAGAGATTTGAATGAAGCATTGAAGAGACCACATCATCCAATGCATACAGTCAAAGAGGTTGCAGCTCTAATACCAAATGCCACTGTTTTTTCTGTCTTGGATGCAAAAAGTTCATTTTGGCAAGTGATGCTTGATCACAAATCCTCATCACTGACCACTTTTGGTACCCCGTTTGGCAGATATAGATTCCTGAGGATGCCATTTGGAATAAATTCTGCAAGTGAAGTCTTCCAGCATGCAATGGAGCTAATTTTTTCAGGTTATCCTTGTACCATAAAAGTAGATAATTTATTGGTTGGAGGCAATGGTGAAGCAGAGTATGACAGAAACCTTAAGAGAGTTCTAGACAGAGTACGTAAAGTGAACTTAAAGCTCAATCCTCTAAAGTGCAAATTCAGACTATCAGAAGTTACACATGTAGGTAATTTATTTACCAGCATTGGCTTAAGACCAAACCTGTCTAAGCAAGCAGCTATTCTTGAGATTTCAGCACCAGATAATATTCAAGCTCTACAGTGTTTTCTTGGCATGGTTAACTATTTAGGTAAGTTTATACCAGACTTCAGTGAGTTGACAGCACCTTTAAGAGAGCTAACACGCAAAAATGTTACATGGTCTTGGTTGGAACAGCACCAGAAGGCATTTGATGACCTTAAGCAGAAAATTGCTACCCCACCTACATTAAGAATCTATGTTTTCAATAAACCCGTTACTCTTTCCTGTGATACTTCAAAATTTGGTCTTGGTGCAGTTATTCTTCAGGAAGGCAGATCAGTAGCCTATGGATCTAGAACACTTACCCACACTGAGATGCAGTATGCTCAAATTGAGAAAGAACTTTTGGCAATAGTATTTGCATGTTCCAAGTTTCATGATTACAACTATGGTCAAGCTATTCAGATTGAAACTGAGCACCAACCTCTAGTTACTATTCTAAAGAAGCCTATGCATTCAGCTCCAGTGAGATTACAAATAATGATGCTCAAACTGCAAAAGTGCAACTTCAAAATGGTCTATACAAAAGGCAAACTTCTTTATTTGGCTGATAGCTTATCCAGATCCCCTAGAAATACAATGGAACAGCTTGATACAGAGACTTTTGATTTTGATATAATGGCAGTGCTTATTTTTTCTACCACAAGACTTGATGAGCTGAGAGATCATACAAAGACTGATCCAATTTTGCAAAAACTCAACCACTACATTAATGTTGGATGGCCATCAAAACAATCTAGTGTACCACCTGAAGTGCAAACCTATTTTCCTTACAGAGATGAGATGTTGATGGAAGATGGCATTATTTTCAATGGTCCTAAAATTATTGTTTCTGCTTCCTTACAACATGAATATATCTACATTTTGTATCATGGTTACCCAGGTTCTGAATCTACCAAAAGAAGGATGAGAGAACTAGTATTTTGGCCTTCACTAGTGAAAGACATTGATAAAGTACTTTATGTTCGGTATGCAATAGTACTAAACTGCATTTGCAAAGAGAACCATTTCAGCTAAGTCAAGTTCCTGAACTACCTTGGTCAACAGTAGCCACTGACATATTCGAGTGGAACAATCAGCATTACTTAGTATTGGTAGACACTTATTAAAACCGGTTTAAGATTGACTTACTACCTAATCTAACATCCACTACTGTTATTACCAAACTGAAATGCCATTTCTCAGTCCATGGTAGTCCACACAAAATTATTTCTGACAATGTTACTCAATTTACTAGTCAGTTATTTCAGAAATTTGCAACAGAATGGGACTTTGTACATGTTACTAGTAGTCCAGAATATCCACAGTCAAATGGACTAGCTGAATGTGCAGTGCAGAGTGTAAAGCAATTACTTGAAAGGTCAAAGCACGATAATACAGATGTCTTTTTGAATTTGCTTAAATTTAGAAACATACCACGTGACGATATACTAGTGTATTGAGGCCTAAAGATAAAAACAACAGAACCATCAGAGCCCAATTATTCAGGAAGCAATCTATCCAGGAGTCCAGTTATGATAAGTCGAGCAGATTTCTTCATTCACTGAAAGAAGGAGACAGTGAGGATACAATCGGCAAAAGGTTTCGACTGGATTGGTCAAGTAACAGGTATATGTACTGAGCCGAGATCCTACTTCGTAGAACCTAAGGGTGTGGAGTACAGGAGAAATCGCAGACATCTCCTTCCTGTACCAGAATCATTAGCACAACATTGTTCCTGTGATACATACTCTAGATCTCAGAGCAATCCAATGCTCCTATTCCAGAACGTGTCTTACCTTCTGATTCCATTCCAGATGATGTTCCTGATATTCCTAAGGTTGAACATTCAGCAGAGACAGTTCCAGCTGCTAAGTCTAATTCTCAGTTTTATGTCACATGACTTGGTTGCACTTCCAGACCTAGTGTGAAATATACAGAGACTTGGACATAACTGTATATATGTACATAGTTCTGTATAAATGCATGACAAAAAGCTATTTATATTATTTGCATGTCAACTAATACTTTCAGCATCGCATGCTCTACTTCTCAAAGACCGAGGATGTAGAACAGAGAATATGATGCGTCTTTAAGAAGCAAAGCAAGTGATGAACATGCATATATAAATAGCAGGCACGTGTTGTACCCAGTGCCATTTTGAAAGTGCAGCCAGAGAGTAAGTATGTGCAAATGAGTGTAGCTAGTTGCATATAAGTTACCTGTGTTAAAGTTAATAAGCTTCAGTCGAAATGTGTTTGTACATAATAACGCTGCTTGAACAGAACCCACAAAGACTTGTCTATTACATCCTGACTAGACGAGTGGCACCACTCTTCCACCCCCATCTGTAAATGACAGGACTGATAGGATCACTTTCCACTTTAGCTCCCACTTTATTGAAACTGTCACCTCTCTCCTACTCAAGACAGTCCTCTACCCCCAAATCCAACAATCGCTCCAACTACCTTCAACATTAGACCAGTTCCTATATCCTCTATTAAAAAGATCTTCTCAAACTAAAACCAACTATTCATACGCCAGATACACTACCTTCTGACTACATCAAACTGGCATCGGATGCTTTCACTTACCCCATCTCAATTCTAATAAACCACTTAACGAAGGAGAGTTACATCCCCACGATTTAGAAGAAATCCATATCCTTCTCTTGCAGCCCTCTTCTGGTATCTCCAGTTACAGATCCATAGGTATCTTATCATCTCTATCCAAAGTGCTAGAGAAATGCATTCAATCACAACTCTTACATTATGTCATTGCAAACAACGCAATTCCCCCACTCAACACAACTTCCACCTGCACCAAAGCACTACCATTTTTCTAATACGTTTCACCTTCACCATTAATAACAATAATAAATGAAGGTATCAGTATTTTTCCTTGACCTGTTAAAAGCATTTGACATTATCTCACACGAAAAACTGCTGCAAACGCTCTTCTTTAGGACTAATTAGGCCATCACTTTCTTAGATCAACAACTACCTCAATGACAGACTGGAGGCTGTAAAATACGAAAATGACATTTCCCCCTTTCTCTCAGTCTGCACAAGTGCACCTGAGAGGTCTATTCTTGTCCCTTTGCTATTTATCATTTTACTTAGAGACCTCCACACAGCAAGGCAACAGACAACCATAATTAAACTCTATGGTCATCTGCACTTATGAAAATCTCACCAGACTGCAAAAATTAACTCAGGACTCTCTTCTATTGTGTCTTGGCCCAGTGTTCAACTATTACTAAACATCCTGAAACAACTAAGTTGTTATTTATCCCTAACCCATACCCAAACCACACCTCTCTCTGTTCCTTTACATCATCAGATCATACTAAAACTGAGCAGGTAACTCTCACCAAGCTTCTAGATGCCACCATCGATAAGTGTATAAAATTTGACCACCACATAAAAGAAGTGATTACTACAACTCACAAAAAATGGGTTCCCCTAATGTATCAAACCTTACCTGTCAAAACATGACAGAGAAGCCAATGGCACAGCCCTTCTCCTACCCACCCTCTAATACGCTGCTCCAATATTAATTAACTTGCAAGCCACACAATTAAGCATGTCAGAGAAATGTTACCACAGTATGGCAAAACTCACTGCTAACATGTCATACATTATCCACCACTGCCTCACTCTGAAACACATAAACTGGCCTACACTGCCCCATAACTTAACCTTTTTCCAACTAGTCACCATTCTTTTAAGTTATGTACTCACCATAGCGATTAATCTGTGTTGTCTTCTTTTTGACTGTTTTAACATGTGGGCTGTTGGGTCCTTCCAGATCCAGTCTCAATTCCTTACACCATAGCTTTGGATCCAAGAGTTCTAACTCCTTTTCTATCCATACTTCCCTCTCCTGCCTGAATTGCATCATATCGAGTTTGCTGACTGACCATAAAAGGTCATTATGTTTAAATATAAAAAAAATGTATATATAATATATATCCATTTACTTAATAGGACAAAGAGAAAATAGTCAACACTAAAAACTGTAAAAGGTATAAAGGATCAGACAGAGTTCAAAGGAGATCTGGCTAATCCCTAAAAGTAAAATGACAATTTAGTAGGAGGAAGGCAGGAGGGGAGTTGAGCCAGATGTAAAGAAGACAACACAGATCTATTGCTGTGGTGAGTATATAACTTTCATATCTGATGTTGTTGCTTTTTGTCTGACTCAACATGTGGGACAGATTCCCAAGATATCCGAGAAGTACCTGGGTGGTCTTGATGAAGGACATTCCTGAGAACGGCAGAATCAAAAAGATGTGTGCATCCTAATCTGTACATCTAATTTATAGTGAGATACAGAAGTGTAAGTTGATGGCCAAGTTGCTGCTGCACAAATGTTAGTTTTAGGTCCTCATCTATCAAAGGCTACAGAGGTTGACCTAGCTCTTGTAGAATGAGCTTTAGGCTATGACTGTAGAGGGATAACTAGTGAATCATAGACAAAGGAAATGTAATTAGCTAAGCATCTTGAAATGGTAACTTTAGAAACAGATTGAATCAACTTTTTCTTGGAGAAGGATATAAACAAATGATGGAGGGAAAACCTGAGTTGTCTGTGCACAGCTGATGTATGTAATATATGTTCCCCTTTATTTGAGAAATTGTGGAATAAAGTTGGTAAATCAATTTGTTGATTTAAATATTATTCAGAAGCCACTTTTGGAAGAAATAAGGGTTTGTTCTCAATAACAATCCATCTTTATGAAAGATCAGGAAGGCAGTCTTGCAAGAAAATGCCTGGAGTTCTGAAACTCATTTGGAAAATGTGATGGCAACCAAAAATTTAGTCTTTCAGGACAGAAATGTTATATTTGTGAATGTTGCAGGTTATAAATGTTACTGAGTTAATGACTGCAGCAAAATGGTAATGTCCCAGGGAGGGACTGGATCATGAACTGGAGGCCTCAGTAAAAAGGTACCTTTTAAAAAGGTCTTAGAGATTTTCAGAGAAATAATGGGAGTGTTCTTGAATCCTATGTGAAAGTTTGAGATGGCTGCCAACTGTACTTCAACTGTTGAATAACTAGACCTGGATATGAAAAGTTCCAAAAGGAATTCAAGGATTTTTGGAAGTGGTGCTAAAAAAGGATCTAGACATATACCAGACGCCTAGATGGAAAAACGTTTCCATTTGCTCTTGTAAGCCTTTTTTGTAGAATTCCTTTGAGAAAATGAAATGATTCATACTACTGGGAAGAAAGTCTGGCATCTCTGGCAGTTGTTAGAAATGGAGAAACTGTGCTGTTAGTTTTAGGGTTTGTAGGTCTGGTAGAGGCATCCTGGAGGGGTCTGTGAGGAGATCCGGGAAGGGATCCAGCATCCATGGTGCATGAACAAAGTGAGGCCACAGAAAGGAGAACCATACCTGTCAAGGCCAGAGTAGGGCAATGAGGATTACTTTGGTCGTGCACTCCATTGCTTTCTAGATGAACTTGGGGATAAGGGGAATGGGGGAAAGGTGTAAAGTAGACCTGGGGACTTAGGATGGACTACAGCATCTCTCAGTGACTGACCCTATAGAAGGATGAGGGCAAGGAAAGTTCTGCATTTACTGTTTAGGTGAGAAGCAAAGAGGTCACAGCAAAGTTGGCCCCAGTGGCTGAAAATCTTTGTTGCCACTGATACATTGTGAGACCACTTATGAGGCAGTAATATCATTTTGCTCAACTTATTTGCTAGGATGTTGGAAGTCCCAGGTATATGCATTACTACTAGAAAATGGTTCAAAGACATCACCCATTGTCAGACTCTCATGGCTTCCCAGCAAAGAGGGTATGATCCGGTTCCACCTTGTTTGTTGATGTACCATGTATGACAATCACTTCCTTAGGTAGATGGCCCTTAAGTGCATGCAACTTAAGGAGAACTGCTCTTAACTCCAAGACATTGATGTGAAGGTTGTGCTCTAATGGGACCATGTTCCTTGGACTGTTCTCCCTTTGAAATGCCCTCAACATACCCAAGAAGGAAGGTGTTCATGGTCACTGTGGCTTTGGGTATCAGAGGAGAGAAATGCCTGCCCAGAGTGACTGAATGATGTAATCCACCACTGGATATGATTCTTGCAGAGCTGCATGAATCAAATTTTGTGGTAAAAGGGACAAATTCTCTGGGACCACTGTACAGCTAATTTCCATTGAAGAACTCTCATGTGGTATCTGACTAATGGGACCATCACTATGGAAGAAGCCATTAGCCCTTGAAGTTGAGCCTGGAAGTGTGGATGATTTATTACCTGTAGTGCAACTGATCTGATTGATTTGATCTGCACTGAGGGAAGCTTTGCTATCTGAAGTACAGTGTCTATCTCGAAACCTATAAATTCTATGGTTTGAGTAGGCTGTGATCTGTTCTTCTTTATGTTAATGGAAATACTCAGGATGAATGACAATTCTAGCACAAATGACTGGTGTGTTAGAAGTAGATCCATGGAGGTAGCAGTTGAAAGCCAATTGTCCAAATATAGGAATATTTGGATCCACTGAAGCCTGAGAAAGGCATTATCTTGAACACCCAAGGGGCTGTGGTGAGACTGAAAGGCAGTGCTCTGAATTGGAAGTGATTGGCTCGCAGCCAGAAATGAAGAAATCTCCTTAATTGCATCTGGATTTTTATGTCATAGTATGTATATTTCTGATCTGTAGAGCACATCCAATCATCTATTCTGAGAAGAGGCAGAATGCACTGTATAGTCACCATCTGGAATTTTGTCTGTTTTACAAATTTATTTAATTCAAAGAGATTCAAAATTGGTCTCAGATTGTCTGTCTTTTTTGGAACTAAAAAGAACCTTGAATAGACTCTGGATTCTAACTGGTCTTGGGGTCTAGTTGGATGACTCTTTTGACCAGCAACGTCTGAAGATCTGTTGCTGCAAATTCCATCTGATTGGGGTGAATGTTGGCAATGTTTTGTTTTATTCTTGGGGTTTGTAAAAAGGGAATTGTATAATCTCTGAAAATGATATAAGTGCAACAGTGTAGCGGTTAGAGTGTATTCCTTGCATGTAGTCATTCATAGGTCGAGCCTCATCAAAGCCATTTCCATTTCCTAGTACCAACCAATGAACCTATAAAAAGAACCTCAACGAGTGGATGGGAGATAAGAAATTTACCCCGGGGATCACATCAATCGCTCTGCTAGATGGGGGTCCAGGGAAGTAATATTCTGATAAAAATACCAGAGAATTATTATGGTTTGGCTTGTATAGGCCCTGGGGCCAATAGCCTAGCACCAACCTATAAACCTATGATCCTCAGCACCAATGAATCTTGAGTTATGTTTTGCCGGGATAGAGTGCGTAAGTGTGCAGCAGGCAGGCAAGTGTTCAGAGACACTGGAAAGCTTCTCTGTGACTGGACTGTGGAAACCATGATTTTGAGGACTGCCTCTGCCTCTGGGGTGATGTCCATGGAATTGCCTCCACCCCTGCCTCTGGGAGGCCTGTCCCCAGATGTGTCCTGGTAAAAGCCTTGAGATTTTTTGAACCACATTTTTCTTCCCCCTATAGGATTCTGATCTCTGAGGGGTTGAAAAATGGATTCCAGTGGCAGACAAGATCTTACTGTCCTATTCACTTCTGATAAGCATGTCCTTGAGCTTCAGTCCAAACAAAGAGAAACTGATGTATGGCACTGTGACGACCCACCACTGGATCAGTAATCAAGGAGCCTCAATCCTCACCACTGGCAACAGTCTGGGATGTACCCTGGGAGGATGACAGCTACACACAGTATTTCCAGATGAATCTTTCTGCATCAAGTGCAAATTCCCTTAAGAGCACAAAGAGACCACAGTCAGTCTGGGGCTGGTTTCTCCCTCCTTCTTCAGATCCCCAATAATACTCCTCACTGGCAGAGCTATAGAACTGAGATCTCAGCTGAGTGGCCAAGCCAAGACCTCCAACACCCTCTCTGTCCAACCAGTGCTTTGCGTCCCTGCCCAAGTAGCTGACACACACACTATTTGAGGTTTGGTTTACACACACACACACACACACACACACACACACACACACACACACAC
Organism: Protopterus annectens; assembly: GCF_019279795.1. NCBI lineage: Eukaryota > Metazoa > Chordata > Ceratodontiformes > Protopteridae > Protopterus > Protopterus annectens. The sequence goes on along the minus strand of NC_056744.1, from coordinate 1,440,506,130 downwards.
ACACACACACACACACACACACACACACACACACACACACACACACACACCTGGGAAAGGCAGGCACAGGTTTACTGGCTATGCCCCCCTTTGCCCAGACTATAAAGTAGTTATCACTGCCACCAGCCAACTCTTATCTGCTACTTTAAGGTCCTTAACAAAGGGTGCCCAATCTTACTGTGTAATTTTAATACAAATGGCAGTTTGACCAAGAGCAATGCTATTAGGAGTGACCCACAGTGTCACCAAATAAATATGCAAGTACTCTCAAAACTAATATGTCTCACAAAGATCAGCCACAATGAAAGGTTTAAATATATTTAATAATAATAAAAGAACAAGAGAATACTCAGTATATAGTCACAGTGATATCAGAGTTCAAAATCACAGGAAATATTTAAAACAACATTGCAGGACACAGGGGTGTAGCTAGGATTTTTAAATTTGTACTCACAGCTCTCAAACTGCTACCCCCCTCCCCAGCCAAGCTACGGCCATTCTCGTAATTCACGGTTCGCTCTTTTAGTGTCAATGAAGAGGCATTCGCTGTAATGCCTCTTCAGTAATATAATATAAATTCACTCAAACTCAGGTCCTTGAATTGAAAATGAACCTGAAAGTCAGTTCTTTGAAAAATGCAGCATGATAGTTGGGGTAGAGGATTCATGCTTTTGTTTTCTGTGACTAAGGTACAGGTTTTGAACTTGAGTAAATTACTAACCACCTGCTGCCCCTAACTAGGGTGTTTCATTCACACACACACCCCTACCTACCTCTTAGTGCAAGAAATATGGACAAAGCCTAAAATAAACAGGGACAGATATTAAATAATGCTCTCATGAACTTAGAAAGTTGCTAGAATAACAGGATTTGTGCTAGTATGAGAAAGTTGCTAGAATAGCAGGATTTTATTTATTTAACATTTGTTGACCGGGAAAGTCCAACTAGGTTCCACAGATCCTGTTTTCAGCAGAGGCCCGGGGTGAAATGCACCAGAAGCATGTCTTTAGAATGTGGGAGGAAACAGGAGTACCTGGAGGAAACCCACGTGAATGCAGGGAGAACATGCAAACTCCACACAGAAGGCACCCCAGCAGAGAATTGAACCGGAGAACCTCTTGCTGTGAGGCGACAGCATTAACCACTGCACCACTGCACCGCCCTTTTGTGGGATTGTATGATTTGTGCTAGTATGAATTTTTCTAAAGGACATGAAGTCTGAAACTCAAATGTCTGTCATTATTTAGCAACTTCAGCCTTCAATGATTTTCTAGAAAATCACAAAATTTATGAGGAACAGACAAAAAATATGGGGCAAAAATCTGGACATTCTGCAAAATTTGGACAGTAGAGAGGTATGCTACCTACCTACCTCACACACACACACACACACACACACACACACACACACACACACACACACACACACACAGAAATACCTCTCAACCTCTTAGAGCAACAAACTCATAAAACTGAGGCAAAGGCCCAAAAATAAGGACATTTCCTTAAATATTGCTCTTATAAACTTAGAAAGATAATAGAATAGTAGTAGGTCTTGCATTAGTACGAATTTTCTGAAAGGTATGAAATCTGAAACTCAAATGTCTGCCATTATTTTCTAACTTCAGTCTTTAACGATTTGCCACTAATTTGCCAGAAAACCACAATTTTATGAAAAACGGACCAAAAATGTGATGCAAAAATATAAAATTGCCACACAATACAGCTGGGAACCTGTCAAAGTAGGGACACCATTTTAATATGAGCACAGTTAACTTGAGCAGCTGACAAAATTAGAGAATCTACATGCATTTCTGAAATAAAAGTAATGTATAACTCTGATCATTACAGTTATTTATAAAAGTAAACCCTCCACGTTTTCTTCCACAATTGCTATTTTGCGGAGAGATTATAGCAACATTTTGAGCCAAAATTGGGGACAGTTGAGAGGTTTGGATATTCCTAATTCTATAAAGCGATTTATTTGCTCATACCTCTCAACCTCTCAATGCAGGAAATCTGGACAAGGCCAAATATATTGGGGGAACATACAAACAGTACTAAAAATTGATCTTGTATAAACTTAAGACAGTTGATAGAATATCAGGTCTTGCTTTAGCATGCATTTTTCTGAAGATTATGACGTCTGAAACTTAACGTTGGTCATTATTTAGTGACTTAATTCCTAAATGATTTGCCAGAAAAGTTTTATTTTGCATTTTATAGCATGAACACCAATAAATATCTGCTAAACAAAACAATGCAGTCTCACAATGAAACTAGACTTAGCATTAAAACTTCTCTGCCCTTGAAACTCACATTCATTGAAACAGCATTGAAACCCACATTCAAAGAAAATACATTTTGCCAGTGGCAGATAAAGATTAACTTTGGGCTGTTTTCAAATCATAGGCCCCTTGCACATGAAACATACACATGTTCTTTGATACACCTTCCTGATTGTATTAAATTATATTCCTTGTACAATACAGTATAGTTGTTAGAGAGCGTTTTAAATTTATTGCTTTGAACATTTTTCCAGTAAACAATGAAACATAATGCATGCACCAATAATGACAAAAAAGCCCAATTCATAACATTTCCATCATAAAAGTCTACTCAAACTTCTACAGTCCACCAGTATCAGTAAATATGCACAATCTCTGAACTAGTAAAAGTCATCTACATAATTCCACATTAAAGAAATCTGTAACTAATGAAGAGGCTGCTTCTAGCAAACAACGTTATATTTCATGGTTTCATCTACAAAGAAAGTGCCTGCTGCCCTTGAGGAATAAATTGCCTATGATGCATTAAAAACAATGATACGCTAGTAATATTGTAATAGGGAATGGATGGCAAACTGATAACAGGTTCATAGTTACTACTAGATATCTTCGCCAAAACGGACTACAGCATCTACCCCCCTTTACAACACAGTACAGTATCAGCAATGCATCTACCTACTGTGGGAGAAGAACCCACAGCTTTCTGCATCAAAAGCAAGTACACTACCTGTTGTGCTATTAACAGTACAAGCAGACTCAGCATAAGCAGCACTAAACTTTAGTTCCCCTGCAGCTCTCAGCTCCTTGTAAAATGTCGACACTCAGCTGTATCTCTTAACTTTGCAGCACAAGAAATCTGGAAAAAGCCAACATTTATTGGGGGGGGGGGACAAAAGCCCAAAAACCAGGGACACATTTTAAACATTGCTTGTATAATTTTGGAAAGCTGCTAGAATAAAATGCTATGTTATCACCATGCATGTCTTGAACCCAGAACCATATGCACTACAGTCAGTGCAACATACTACTATGCTAAATCAGCAGTTTGAAACATAGGAAGACAAACTTAATGGCTATAATTTTTAGATAGCTCTCAACCTCTTAGCACAAAAAACCTGGACAAACAAAGCCAATAATGAGGGAATACAAATTCAGTACTCACTTCACACCTTAGCACAAAAAACCTGGACAAACAACAAAAACAATAATGGGGGACATACAACTTCAGTTCTCAGTTCTCACTTCTCACCATAGCTCACAACCATTAGAAAAGGAAATCTTAACAAAGTTCAGAAATGGTGGTGGTTAGGGACTTTAGGCTCTTCTTACCCTGAAGCAAAGGTACAGGGTTTGAGCCTGAACACCTGTAGCCAGCAGGTGTATGTGGAGGCATTTTCTCTCACACACACACACACACACACACACACACACACACACACACACACACACACACACACACACACCTAGTCATATACGCACACACACACAAACACACAGAGTGAAGTCATGATTGTGATGCCACTCCTCTTGACAAAATGTACACAGCTGTGTACAGTGCACATACTTCTAGATGCCTGTGTATTTGAAAAGGCTGATAGTGGATTGCTGAAAGAGCTTTCTCATGCAGCCTGATTCCAAAGCATTTGACTGAGTTTTTTCCAGTTGTTTAAAATTAATATTCCACCCCACTACTGAAAGTATTTTTATTGCTGAAAGCAGGGATCACCATTTCTCACCAGGGAGAAAAATATCCACACAACAACTGTGCAAGAATAAGCCAGGAATCATTTACATTAGTTATTTCAATCCATACCAAAAGTAGATGACTAAAAATATGCCTTAAGGACACTTACTGCTAAAAGTAAAACTAAATACAGTTGCATTAACCCTATTGGAAAAGTGGTAATCCAAGTCCTCCTTCCTATAGCTCCATGTTCTCTCTCTCTCTCTCTCTCACACACACACACACACACACACACACACACACACACACACACACACACACACACACACACACACAATCTGCTCGTGCTTACCTTCCAATTTCCCGCTCGCAGAGATAATCCATTTGTCTTCTTCCACTCGTTCGCTCACTACTGCCCATTTCCCGCTCGCAGCCAGCCGGACATGACGTGAGCTCACTTCCGACAGGCTGGTATTCTCCTTAAAGGAGCCAACACTCCTTCAAAAGTAAGAAATACGTATGTACGTTTTTTTTTTTTTTTAAAAAAGCTACCCCCTCTTCTAAAAAAGTTGTACTGAAATCATTACAGTGCATATGCCTCCTGACGTCCCTGGCAGGACAGTCTCAAGTAAATAAAGAAAAATATCTAACTAAGCTTTGCCATATTCCTGACTCTATCCAACAGAACCGTACTATTCCTTAGAATCTTACTTCATCAGAGCAAGGCAGATGTGGTGAATGGATCTTCTAGTTGTTGTTTTCAGGTCCAAAACAGAATACAGCCATGCTGTGTCTCTCTCTAACAAACTTCTTAAATTAATATCTTAAATATTACTGCTGGGATAGCTTAAAGAATGACATAATTTCTTGTCATCTGACTCTATCCCAGGTGAAACCACCACTGTTGGAAGCTAGCAGTATTTAGCATCTACCTGTAAAAATACATAGACCTCAGATTTCTGGCAGATGCTGGAAATTGTAAACAATTGCATTCCTTCATGCTTTCAAGACTAGTAATTACTTCACACTAAAGAAAATACAGAAAGTTTCTCAGCACAGACTCTGTCTTTGGCTGCATTGAAAAGAGAAAGATATCATCTTTTATTTATTTATTTATTTATTTTTATTTTACATTTGTTTACCGGGAAAGTCTAACTGGACACAGGTCCATTTTCAGTGGAGGCCCAGAGAGAAAAGCTCCACATTATAATACATTACATGAGAATAAAAAGAAGAACATACATACATATGGCATATATATACACATCAGGACAACATGCTAGTGATTAACAAACATACATATATCATATATACGCACAACAGGACATCATGCTAGTGATTAACATTTTTTACAGTAGACAATAAGAGGTACTTTTTTTTTCTTTTGCAGTTATAAGTTTTGCAAGGTAAATGTACACGGGTTTGGAAGCTTTCAGGGGAGAAACTGTTTATACATAGCTGTACCCTGACAAATTCTCTTAGTATGGATTAGCCTGGAGAGTGGCATGAGCATAGCCAGTTACATAGATAGTGGGTTTTCAGGAGTCTTTTGAATTGACTAAAGGAGGTGGTAGAAGTTGTTATTGCGTAGCCATAAAGTAATTTAATTTCAGCTATTTTTCTGAATTTAACCTCCTGTATTCCAGTTTCCACTGTTAAAATATATACATTTAAAGAGTTATAGTGCATGTACATTTCTGTTCTGTTCCAGTAGGGCATGCTGTGGTTCCATTTTAAGCACAAGCACTTTATAAAATATCTTTTCAACACACGTCTGTACAAGCCTAGTTTGATAGACACATGACATACATTTCTAATACATTTGTAACACAACCATTTTACACAAGTCATTTCAATATTCACCAATGACATATAATTATTTATAAAGTTCCAGACAGCTGTGCTGGCAGTATCCCCCTTTGTCACAGGTGCATTGACGAAAGACATTCTGAAGCTTTCTGCAAAGAGACAAAGCTGCATCCAGGCATGATGAAATATTGTGATGCCAGTACCAGCTGCACAGGCTGCGCCATCTGCTGCATTAAAAAGCAATCATATGGATACATTTGTGGTGGATTTTGGGGTTGGCAACTGGAACTCCAGACTTTTTTGGGCATCCACTACTAAGGTAACTCACCAGAGAATTTTAAAGTTCTTAAATCAAATCTCTCTGGAAATGTGTCAAGTGAGCCATATAATTCAGTGCCCGAACACAGAAAGTGACTAAAGAATATGCCCATTTTGACAATCTGTCCAAAGCCCTAGACTCCCTCTTAGGGGGATGGACAGAGGAACTCTCCTAGGATAGTTCCTTTTTTGTGGCTGCTGCTACCAGTATGGAAACTACAGGGGGACCTTATCCCAGCTCTTCCTAATCTCTTGTGGCAGCTAAAATTCTATCTGTTTTTTTAGGGATGGGTTCTGCCACATCAGGCTCCTTCAAAGCTTTGTAAGTAATTAGGTTGACTAACAGGTTAGGCAGAGGGAGCATCCAGGATGTTGAAGGGCTAGAACCAAAGGCTTCGAAAAACAGTGACTCATTGAAAGAAGGGGCTTTAGTGGACCCCCCACAAACACACTGTTTCATCAATTCTACAATGTCTCCAAAAGAGAAGTCTGGGTGTGGGGTTCTTGGAGAATCTTCTCCCAAATCTTAGTTGGTGTCTTCAGTTACAGACTCAGGAGAGGAGTTAATATGCTTATATATATATATATATATATATATATATATATATATATATACATACAAATGATTCAATACATTACTACTTATTTTACTATGGCAAAACCTTTAAAGTAGTTGATTATTAACACAACTCATTATTAGAATAATAATAATAATAATAGTAGTAAAAAATGAGAAGTTATGTACTTACCATAACATTCCATGTTAGTTGTCTTCTCCTCGCCTTCTTTCTTGCTGGATGGGTTCGGAGCTGAACTTCGGCTCCGACTCGGCCTATTACTAAAGCTCGAGAGCTATTTTTACCGGCTCGAGGCTATCCTATGTCCCATAATGCTAGGCGTGATATACCCAGATCTCGTTTGATAGCTAACACTATGGACATACATGTCCTCACCATGACTGAGAATATATATATATATATATATATATATATATATATATATATATATATATATACCTCTATACATCTAGGTATACAAAACTCTTATAAGAGTTACCAAGAAAGGGAAAGAGGTAGCTAAGGAGATAACTCTCATGATAACACATCTCAGAAGATACTCTCGGTCTTGCCAGGCTAGGGGGATGGAGGGTGGGACGCAAGAAAGAAGGCGAGAAGAAGACAACTAACATGGAATGTTATGGTAAGTACATAACTTCTCAATGTTAAGTTGTCAATCTCGCCTTCATTCTTGCTGGATGGGACAGCGTCCCTAGCACCTTAGTCCTGGGTGGCTCAATGGAACAAACTCTTGAGTACAGTGGAACCAAAATCAGCCCTACTTCTAGAGGTCATGTCCAGCTTGTAATGAGAAATGAAGGTATGAGGAGAGGACCATGTGGCCGCTGCACAAATGGAATCCATTGGCAATCTTGCCTGAAAGGCTACTGATGAAGCTAATGCTCTGGTTGAATGAGCTCTGGGCTTAATAGGGAGCTCTTTATGCCTCATTTGGTAAATCAACATGATAACAGAGGTCAACCACCTGGACAAGGATACTTTGGAAACTGGCAGGCCTTGTTTCCCTTCCACGTAAGACAGGAAGAGCTGTTCTGATTTCCTCGTCTGCTTGGTTCAATCCAGGTAGAAGCGTAATTGACGGTGAACATCTAGACAATGTAACTTCCGTTCAGACCTATTGGTATAAAGTGGGAAGAAAACAGGAAGATCGATGGTCTGATTCAGATTTTTTTCAGAGAGTACTTTGGGTAAAAAGGACGGATTAGTCCTAAGTGACACTCTATCTTTGTGAAAAACAAGGTAAGGAGGGTGAACACAGAGGGCTTGAATTTCTGATACCCTTCTCGCTGAAGTGATGGCTACTAAAAACATAGTTTTCCAAGAGTGCAACTTTAATGAACAGGAAGCTGCAGGTTCAAAGGGAGGGAGAATTAAAGACGACAGCACCAAATTTAAGTCCCATGGTGGGGGAGGATCTTTTACCGGGGGCCTAAGTAAGAGGGTTCCTTTTAGAAAGGCTTTACAAAGTTTGTGTGACATAATGCTGGTCTCTGGCAATCCAACGTGAAAATTCGCAATGGCTGCCAACTGAACTCTGATGGTGGCTGAAGAAGATCCCATTTAAAAAAGTTCTGCCAAAAACTCTAAGACTGTATGAACAGGGGCTGTAAAAGGGTTAACTTGTTTCTCCCCTACCCAAACAGAGAAACACTTCCATTTGCTAGCATATGTCTTTCTGGTAGTAGACTTGTGCGAAGCGAGGATGATGTCACGAACTGAATGAGAGATTGAGTGAAGCCTGGCTAGGGTTGGAAGTGGAGCAACCAAGCTGTGAGGTTGAGAGATTGGAGAGATTGATGCAACCTGCCCGACTGATGTGTCAGAAGATCTGGCGCTGGGTCCAGATGCCAGGGTTGATCTAGTAGATGACGTTGCAGGAAAGGGAACCAAATTTGTTGAGGCCAGTAAGGGGCAACAAGGACCATTCTGGATCTCAAAACAGTTGCTTTCTGGATTAGCTCAGTAATTAAGGGAAAGGGGGGAAAAGCATACAGAAGACCCCGGGGCCAATCGTGGACTAGAGCATCTCTGGGGGGAAGACCTGGGAGAGGGAAGAGGGTGAAGAAGTCTGGGCACTTGCTGTTTTGAGGGGTTGCAAAAAGATCGCAGCAAGGCTGACCCCACCTCCTGAAGATTTTTTCTGCTACTAGCTGGTTGAGAGACCACTCGTGGGGCATGAGAATGGCTCTGCTCAGCATGTCCGCTATTACGTTGGACTTCCCGGGGATATGCGTTGCTACCAGAAACCATTGAGAAGAGATCGCCCACTGCCACAGTCTGAGTGCTTCTCGACATAGGGGGTAGGACCTGGTTCCACCCTGCTTGTTGATGTACCGCACGACAGACATATTGTCTGTCTAAATTGCAATAGTCCCGGTGGGTAGAGAGTCTTAAAGGGCCTGCAACGCTAAAAGCACCGCTCTCATTTCCAAGACATTTATGTGCAGGTGGCTTTCGAAAGGCTGCCACATGCCCTGGACTGTCCTGCCCTGAAAATGCCCCCCCCACCCAATCAGGGAGGCATACGTTGTCACAGTAGCCACAGGAGGAGGAAGAACAAAGGGTCTGCCCTGAAGAACCTGAGGGGAGACCATCCACCATGAAAGGTGTCTTTTGCATGACTGAGTGATTAGAATACTGTGTGACATTGAAAGCTGTTGAAAGGACCACTGGGAAAACAGCATCCATTGCAGGATCCACATGTGAAAGCGAGCTAGGGGGAGTAATGTGATAGCTGCTGCCATGAGACCTAGGGTTTTTAGTACGAATCTGGCCTGGACTCTGCTCTCTTGTAGTAGGATTTGAACATGACCTCGAATGTCTGAAATCCTTTGTACAGGCAGTTTTGCTGACAGTTCCACAGTGTTTAAAATGGCACCTATGAAGGTAATAGACTGACAAGGCGACAAGGCAGTCTTTTTGGAGTTTATAGAGATACCTAGCTCATTGCAAATTTGGAGGGTATAATCTCTGGAATGAAGTAGCTGATACTTGGTGATGGCAGTAAGGAGCCAGTCGTCTAAGTATGGAAACACCTGGAATCCTTTTCATCTCATGTGAGCCGCAACCGCTGCCATGCATTTGGTAAACACCCTGGGGGCTGTGGTGAGGCCAAAGGGCAGGGCTCTGAATTGGTAGTGAAGCGGAGGAACCTCCTGGAGCGCCTGTTCATTTTGATATGATAGTACGCATCCTGAAGGTCTATAGAGCACATCCAATTGTCCTGACCCAGGAAGTGGTAGTGAAGCAGAGAAACCTCCTGGAGCGCCTGTTCATTTTGATATGATAGTATGCATCCTGAAGGTCTGTACAGCACATCCAATTGTCCTGACCCAGGAAGGGTAGAATGGACTGAAGCGTGACCATCCGGAATTTCGTTCTTTGAATAGACTTGTTCAGCCTGCTGAAATCCAAAATAGGTCTCCAGTCCTCTGTCTTTTTTGGTACCAAAAAGAACTTGGAGTAGACTCCGGATCCTTGCTGGTCTGCTGGGACTGGCTGGATGGCTCATTTTTCTAGCAGCTTTGAAATTTCTAGTGCTGCTTGATCTCTCAGACTGGGTGGAATGTCTGGAAGGGGCCCTTTTGGCGGATGTGGGGTATGAATAAAGGGAATTTTGTAACCCTCGGATATGATCGACCGTACCCAATTGTCTTGCGTGAGGGAATGCCAGGCTTCTGGGTACAGTGATAGTCTTCCCCCAACTGCCTCCGAAGGTGGACAGTCGGGCAGCTCCTCAGGGGTGCTGGAAGGGTTTGTCAGAGAAGGATTCTCTGCTACCCTGATTCTGCGGACCCCCCCTGCCCCTCGGGCAGCGTCTATTATTGTTCCCTCCTCTGCCTCTGGAGGGAAGCTCACCATGTGCGTCAGGCAGTACTCCCTGAGGTTTGCAGAACCACATTTTCCCACCTTTCTGACCCTTAGGGTATGGTTTAGAAGGGGTAGAAAAATGGACTCCTACGGCAGAGAGAGTCTTGCCTTCCTGCTCACACCTGGTCAATGTATCCTTCACTTGGGGTCCAAACAAGGCAGAACCATCAAAGGGGGTGTTAGTGAAGGATGCCTTGAAGGGGTCAGCAAAATTGCAAAGCCACATCCAGGCGTGTCTCCTTAGAGCGACGCTCGTGCCTGCAGCCCTACTCGCTCCATCGGCTACATAGGAAATGAGCCGCATGGAGGAGTTAACAATAGAGTTTAGGGTCCCCAGCTGGGAGTTGATCTTTTCCTGAGACCCAACAGCTGATGGGTCCTGTAAGGTATCACCCAGTTCCTTGAGAAGGTATCTCTGGAGACGGGTGAAATGGCACAAATAATTCAGTGACCGCATAGCAAAGGTCGCTGAGGAAAACATCCGCTTGCCATACCTGTCCATAATCCTACATTCCTTATTAGGAGGCTGGACAGGTACTGAAGGGTCAGCCAACTCCTTTTTAGTGGCCGCCGCCACCACCATGGCATCAACAGGGACGCCCTTAGTTAGAAACTGCTTGTCAGAAGGGGCTGTAATAAATTTTGTAGGCCTCCGGGGAGTTGGTTCCATATTATCCGGAGCTGTCCACGCCTTTCGAGCCACCACATCCATGAGCGGGTCGAAAGGCGGAGACACCCAGGAGGTGGAAGGGTGAGAACTGAACGCATCCAGGTACACCAACTCGTCCTCAGAAGGGTTAAGGGCAGACCAGTTTCCCCTCTGCTTAAGAATCTCCAGGATGTCAGAAAATGAGACATCCTCAGAGGGGGACCTTGGGGAGCCTTCTGAGTCATCCAAGTCAGTGTCCGATGTGACTGACTCAGGGGGGTCTACATGCTTCTTCTTGCATTTTCTCTTTCGAGGCAGCTCCCCTGAAGGATCAGGGGAGGCCTTGGAAGAGGAGGATATGCCCAATGGGGCTACCTGTAGCGTCAGTTCTCCACACTCGGGATCCTGAGAGTGGGTAGAGACTGAAGCAGGCACCACAGAGAGAGGAGCCGAAGGAGCCAACTGTGGAGCAGGCACAGGGGCCAGCACACTCCTCATGACCTCAAAGGCACCCCTATCAGGCAGGGAAAGGGGTCCCTGCTCCGAAGAGACAAGGACTCCTCCCAGCACCGAGAGGGACGGCTCCGAGGCCGATGGGGCCAAACTCACCTGCGCCGAAGCTACGAGAGGGAGAACGAGGTCAGACAAGGGTCCGATACCACTCGCTCCCTCGGAGCCGACGAGAGAGTCTCAGCACCCGGATCCCTCCAAGGATGGAACCAAGGAAGAGATCGGAGCCGACGAGGGAGCCGAAAAGGGTGGTATCGGCTCCGATGTTCCGACAGTCCCGACTCCTACGATCTCCGGCTCCGAACTCACAGGAAGAGTCGGAGGAGGAATCAAAGAGGGAGTAGTGAAAGCCACTGCCTGATGAGGAGGGCTATGTAAAATTCGGGCCAGTGCCTGCGACTTAAGTAGTCTGCTAACCACCCTCTCGAGGTCATGGTCCGACAGCCTGGAAGACGGAGAGGAATGGGACCTGTGACTCCGCTCCGATAACAAGGGAGACTTCGGAGCCAAATGGACCGATTCCAGGGAAGGAGACCTTGAATGCATCTTGCTCGAAGACGGCTCCGACAGCAGAGTCAGAGCCGACTGAGGCCTCGAATCATCGGTTCTGGCCGGAACCGATGCAGTGGTAGTAGTAGCACCGCTTGGCGATGGCTCCGAACATGGAGCCAACAGTTTGGCGGGCTTAGAAGGTTTACCCGATGAAGGCTTAGCCAGGGAACCTTCAGGCTTTAACAAGCCTCTCAAAATAAGTTTGTTTCTGTGTTTCTGCAGGACACTTGGACTGAACGCATGGCAGACAGAACAAGAGTCCTGCAGGTGCAGAGGGCCCAAGCAATATATACAAGAAGTGTGACTGTCTGTCAGAGACATCTTCTGACAGCACGAGTCACACTTCTTGAAGCCCGAGACCTTAGTGTCTTTAGACATCCTGAAAAAGGGATGACTGGCAGACAAGGACAACTAAGGGAGGTCTAGTCACAATCAGCCAAACACACACACACACACACACACACACACACACACACACACACACACACACACACACACACACACAAAAGTTGTAACAGACCAGAATAATATTTATTAATATTTTTATATATTTATATAAATAGTTGATTTTTAAAAATTTCATTTAATCTTATTTTATTCATATTAATGAAGTTGATTGGTCATCCAATAATAAATTTAGTTTGAGTGTTGTCACAGTATATAAATGAGATGATTCACATGTGTTTACAGCATCTGAAGAAGTGTTTATACGAAAACGCAACTGTATTATTAGTAGCGTTCATTCTGTGCATTTTGTGTGAATAAACTTTGTTCATCTACTTCGGCTCTTATTTGGTTGCTAGTTTGGTTTACAGTTTTCAGTCTTTTTTGGAGCCATTTTTCATTGGTTTACCAGAATAATATAACAAAACCCCACACTTATTAATACAATCGAACTAGGCACACACATACAACTACAGACAAATAAGTATGGAAGAGGATTGGCCAAGGGCCTAACTATTAGGTGAGGGGAAAAAACTGTATCAAAAACTACATAAGAGGGAATCCTAAACAGGGATCTAAAGGGTAGTAACTATAAAACACTATCGCTAATATTTTAACCCAAAAAAGCTGACTAAAACCAAGAAAAAATATTAATACAACCTGAACCGGCAAAAAGACGCAACCTCGTAGCTGAAGCGGCAAACGAGATCTGGGTATATCACGCCTAGCATTATGGGACATAGGATAGCCTCGAGCCGGTAAAAATAGCTCTCGAGCTTTAGTAATAGGCCGAGTCTGAGCCAAAGTTCGGCTCCGAACCCATCCAGCAAGAATGTATATATATATATATATATATATATATATATATATATCTAGAGAGAGAGAGAGATATAAAATAAATAAGAAGTGTATAATAAAAAAGTGTTGTTGATATATATATATATGCAACTTCATCCTGGATTTTGTACATCAACACCCTGGTACTTAACATCTATCTATAGTTTGTGACGAAAATTGACTTAACTACAGCCATCAGTTCTCGTCATCAACCTGGTACTACCATTAGCAAACCCCTATGTCAAATAAACACCCCCTCACTTGTACTTCAGTGAATCCTTTTGCTTATACAGAATTTTCCAAAAGAATGCATATTTTATGTAAGTGGTTGTTATTTGTTTATAATTATTACTGGTTTGAACTACAGCATCTGTTATGACCTATCCTTGTGTTTACTCACATATATTACCTTAACAAGTTCTTTAATTTCAATATACATGTTATAGAATACATTTTGTTTAACCCAGGGTAAACACAAGCTTTTGTCCTGAGTTGCTAAATCAGTTCTAACCTTTCCAGGTATAGTGATTCGGTTCCCCCGCTTCCATCTGGGAAGAACACTGTCTATTGCCTTGAACTTAAATGTATGTTCAATCTGTTCTTGTCTATGTCTACTCAGGGCATTCTCTAAGTTCCCCTTCCTCATTTGGTACAAGTGTTCATAAACTATTTCTCTAAACTTCCTGTCAGTCTTTCCTATGTAGAATGCCGGACATTGCTGGCATTGAGCTACATAGACTACAGCTTTAGACTGACAGTTCAGTTTATGCTTGGTCTTGTATTCCTTATCTCTGATGGTAAAAGATGTCCCTGTGGATATATGTGGACAGTAATGGCACATATTACATTTGAACATTCCGTTTCTATTCCCATACTTGCACGTTGTACTTTTAGATTACAAAATATTTTTCAAATGTTGACCTCGCTTGAACATCACTCTAGGTAGGTCTTGGATGCTAGACCACTTAGTTGGATCATTCCTTATCACATCCCAGTTCTTGTTAATGGTGGTCGTGATTCCATATCCATCTGTACTAAAAAGTGTAATGAGACTACCCTGGACAAAATTATTCCTTCCCACATTAGAATTCAGTTCTATAACCATATTTACTGATATATATCTCTCCTATCCAATATTGGTTTGTAGAAGCCCTTTAATCTTTTACTCTTTACTTCTTCCAGTAGTTGGTTCAATAAAGCGTTAGGGTAACCTCTACTAGAAAACATCTCTTTTAGTTTTTTGCACTCAATAACAAATTCAGCATCCTTAGTTACCATCCTTGCTGCTCTTACCAATTGGCCCTTCACCACAGATCTCTTTTGGTGAAGTGGATGGCAACTACTAAAGAATGTGTTTGAGTACATTTGTTTCCTATAAATAGTTGCTGAGTAGCAATTATTTTTAAATTTATATCCAATTATGCTATACTGTCTCTCTCAAAGTTGAAAGTGAAGGCTAAGAAGTGTGTAGTGTTGTTGAAATATGTTACCAGCTCACCAGCTGGAATTTCATCCCCTTTGATTAACATAAAAATGTCATCCAAAAAACATGTATAGTAATGGATATGGTGGGAGGTCTGTCCTGGTTTCTTCACGTACTCTTCCTCCCAGTGGGCCATCACTAGATTTGCTATATTGGCTCCACACCGGGAGCCCGTTGTTACCCCTGTTTTCTGGAGGAAGAATTTATCACTGAGCATAATGAAATTATAAGATAAAATAATATCTATAATTTCATCAATGAGTGCAATTTCTTCCACTGGTGCCCCTTTTTTTCATAGTGTGTTACTAACCCATTCTATACCTTCTTGGTGGAGGAAGGATAAATAGAATTCCTTGGCATCTACTCTCAGGAAATTTAGGTCTTTATCAAATTCCAGTTCATTAATGTTAGCCGAAAAGGTCCAAGAGTCTTTGCATATTTGCCCTTCTTCCTTAACATATTTCTTCAATATATGATCCACAAATTTTGCACAGGAATGTGTAATGCTATTCCTGGCATCCACTAGGGGTCTCATCAGTGGATCATCCAACAATCAGATCCGACTGCCTAGGAACCTTTGGTGCTGGCACCACAATAACTGTGGGGTCAGGAGGCCTCTTTTTATTTCACTCTGTATAATCTTCAGACACCTGTGATTTCTTGTTAGTTTTCTCTCTCTCTCTCTCTCTCTCTCTCTCCCATTCTCTTTCTCTTTGGATCTGTCCTTCTTGTCAGAGGGTGGAGGAGAAGTGGACTCCTTGGGGTCTGAGGACATTACGGACCCTGTCTGGGAGAGTAGAAAATCAGAATCAGAAAGTGGATTATTTTTCTTTTCTTACCTGAATAGGTAGTAGGTACAGTAAAAGAAAAAAAAATTCCTTAACTATAGAAATATTAACAGAAGAAGAAGCCAAGTTCTCTTCTTCCAAGTTCTCTTCTTTTTTTTTTTTCTTTTCCTGGGAAATCTCCTGGAAAAAGACTGAGCCAAAGCAGGCATGCTATCCTAGGACCCGGACTCCTTTTCCTGGCTATTCGTTAAACCTTCAACATCCTCTTCCTTTAAGACCAGCAACAATGGTTCTCCCTTGCCTGTTGAGGGCAACCCTGCAGCTACAGAGGACATGCCTATCCCCTCGTCCTCAGTGACTGTAGGCACTACACCACAGGGATCAGGGGAAAATGATGAGTGGTCTGAGGAATCAAATCCAACCTCAGCAGAGTCACCCATCAATGGCTGAGGCACAAGCCTGATATCCAAACACTTCTTGAAAACCTTTTTCTTCCTGTAGCACTGGGAGGAAGAACTGAGGAAAACAGTAATTGCTCTATAGGTTCAGCCAAGAAGAAGGCACTAAAAATAGTTAGTGGAGACTTAGAGAAGTGGTAAGCCTTATAGCATCAAAAAGGTAGTCCTGAGGTTAAAAAAAATTGGTAATCCCTATATACAGTATATATATATATATATATATATATATATATATATATATATATATATAAAATAAAATAACTTAAAACACCCTGACCACGAGAAACGAACCTCGATCTATAAAACAAAAAAATCTTTTAGTGCTTTCATCTTTTATTGATGGATAAGACTTCTTCAGAAACAAATACATAAATGCAGTGTAATCAGTTGTACACACTTGATAGTCTGTAATTCAAAAAAATACTAACCTGTCATAAAGAGATAGAATGTCAAAGGGCCAATCATAAGACTCATATGTATATATCTATCTATCTATATATATATATATAAATATATATATATATATATATATATATATATATATATATGGGTCTACTGTATATATTATATAAATAGTAGACCCACGGTTACGTGAAAGTGCACTTCTGTGAACACTGGTTCAACAAACCGATAAAGAACAGAGTAACATTGTTTTTGCAGGGGGGCAAGCCCCCCTGTGCCCCCCACACACCCCTACTTAAATATACCAACTCCAAGATCGCACTGCAGTGGGGAAACACGTAAATTCCCTTTCCCCTCTGTAGTGTGCTTCGGCACCTGTGTTCCTTAACGGTTCGTTAAACCATTCTTCATGGAAGTGGACTTTCGCTTAAGTGCACTTTCGGGTAATCGAGAATCCACTGTTCATTTTCGAACAAGTGGATTTTCAGACTTTTTCAGTAGACCCATATATATATATATATATATATATATATATATATATATATTTATATGTATGTATATGTGTGTGTGTGTGTGTGTGTGTGTATAGATATTTTATATATATATATATATATATACAGAGAAGAGAGAGAGAGAAAATATCTAATTTAGATTTTTACACAGTTTGTTCCTACGAGCATTCACATAGACAACAATCACCTAATAAGTAATGACAGTCCAATGCACATAAGTTTCTTAACCAAAAAATAATTTCACATAATAAACACAGGTTTTTTTCAGAAAAATAATATAGACGTTTTCCTAAAAGGGTACTTATCTGTCCAGTAACCAACAAAAATAAACTAACTAAAAAACAAAAAAATGAAGTAAGAAATCGCACAAACAAAACTTTTATTGTCAAATACTTAGTGTTTTCATTCCTCAGTTTCCTGGGATTTCATGCAAGTACAAAAACACAATTCTGGTGCTACAATGTATTTATAGTAAGAATTATCCAATCACATCTCTTCACAATCTAATTTATTGTTCAGCCTTAAAGGACTAGAACAAGAGATAGATAATATGTTCAAATTGTATGTCAAAATAAATAAGAGTACAATAAAAACTTTTATACTGTAACAATTTTAAGCAGTTTTAAAAATGTGGTAGTAAGTATATCCAACATTCTTTAAGCTTGCTAAAAGCAATTATAATGCTTGTGCACTATGTTTTAGCATACTAATGAAAGATGCATGGTCATTCATACCTGGTGGCACAGTTGCATTTAATTTTAACTGATACATTACTTCTTTATACTCTAATAATGCCTTCATGTCACCTCCTCTTTCACTATAAAGAGTTTTATCAATAACATAAAATATAATTTTTTACAAGACTTGCAAGCCTCTGTGAGTCTACTTAAAGCATTCATTTTCTTTTTCTTTTAGATATCATATAAATGTTCCCTAATTCTGTCCCCCAATCTCGTTATAGTTTTTTGAACATAAAACGCTGGACATAACACATGTCGCTACATAAACAACTCCTGTTGTGTCACAATCATTGTTAAACATTTTTATATGGAGCTCTGCTCAAGCTCCTGACAGTTAGAGTACATGGAGGATACCCTTGAGTTTTGAAAATGTACCTGGTTGGTGGGGAATGGAACCACTGAAAGCTTAGGTGAACATATGTAGCTTTTTCCTCCAAAAAAATATTTTTCTCACACTTTTGAATTCATGTACACAGGTCAGTCTACATTCTTTTGATTCAGGCTGCCTCAATCACTTGTCACCTGATGCAGCCTCAGACAATGAAAAAGGTTACTCATTGTTTTATCTATTAGCCCAAGTGGCTCCAAGTCAAGCATTATTTGTATGCCCATAAAACAGTCGGCAGAATTCTAATAAGGATGAAATGTCTTATTCTTTTTTAGAGTTATTCACGTAAATGCTGGACTGTGTTAAAAGTAGCCAGACCAATTCAGCTGACATTTTCATTTTAATTAAAATTGCAACTCTAGAACTCTCAAAATAGGGGAGTTGAATACTGAAAAAAATAAGAAAAGAAAAGAAAAAAAGGGTATACTAGTTAAAATAAAGAGTCACTTTTCTTTGGAAGGGATGTAGCCCTGCAGTCTAGTATCACGAACTGCCCATGATTATGCCTCTTTGATATCGCACACTTTGTGCTCTCTATATATTTATCATTTGAATTTTCCACATATGCATTTCTGCAGTCTATAAAGGGGATCTGAGAGCACTCTTACTGCCTCACAAATATAACTCATGGTACTAACTGGAATGCTCAAGACTTCTCATCATAAAGCTCTACTTACATGTGATCTTCACTCTCACTCTAATGGTAGATTCATTGTGCCGTGCTAGTACTGTATTCTGAGCAACGTGCTCTCATTTGTTTTTTACAGGAGATGCAGTTCAGGATAGTATAGTCTTAGATGAACAGTCTGTAAAGCACATAGTTTATATTGTGACTGCAGATGAGTTACTCAACTAATGTATTCTATGGCAGAACTTTCCTAGTGAATTAAAATTTCTCCCTTCCTATTACATTATGCCGTTGTCATATTCCTAAAAGTTTTCTTGGTAAAACACTTATAAAAATATGCATGCCCTATAAAAAAGTATTTTTTCTGAGAAATCAAAAAAGGGAGGCCATGCACTAATAATGGTTTCAAAACAAATTTAAGTGCAGGTGTGCATTCTAATTGTGAGTGTTCAAATTTTGGCACAGTCCATGAGCTATTACCTAAAAAAATTCAACTAATAATGTCCTTGTCATTTAGAATTTTAAAGTCAAACAATAAATTTGACATACTTGTTTCTTTTCACCTTACAGAAATATTACGTTATCATCAGATGAGGATAGTTCTTTGAAAGGTATGCACATAAAAATATTTTGACAACACTTGACTTAGTCTGTCATTGTCCCTGACTGATGGATAATCTGTAGGTTCTGTTTAGCAAGTGAAGCACATGTCCATTAATGTCAGGTGATAATAGTTTTAAAACTAACCTAATCTACTTCCTGTCAAAAATACAAATGGAATGGTGATCTCTTACCTTGTATTTAATAATTTCTGTATTTCTTATATTGCTGTTAGCAGCTGATCTGCTTCTGTACACCCTTCTAGGTTGATACTGTGGAGAAAGCATTTCATCAGATTTGCCTGGATATGTCAGTTTTGCATTTGATAATCTTGGCGGCCTGTAAAAGCAAAAAGGTTCACTTATATCCACACTTCAACTGACTTCAAACTTCATTGTATAATATAGTACTTTGTAGCCTTAAAGTTCATTCCCATTTTATACACACACACACACACATATATATATATATATATATATATATATATATATATATATATATATATATGGATCTAGGATGTTTGCTCGAGTGAGCAAATGTCCGAATCCATAATAACCAAACACACTTTAACAAAAGCCCTTTTATCGAAAAAGCACTTTCGTTAAAGCGTATTACAAAAAAAAAAAGAACACTACATTTACATTTTAGCAGAGGGACTTAGCCCCCCTGCACCCCCCATGTGGGGGGCTGTGCCCCCACTCTCCCCCTTCTTTAATATTCTCCCTCCGAGACTGCACTACAGTGGGGAAAAGAGAAATTTCCCTTACCCGCACTGTAGTACAGCCTCAGCAACAGGCATACTTATGGGAAAGTGCTTCTTCGGTCGTTTGCTCACTCGAGCAAACGTCCTAGATCCATATATATATATATATATATATATATATATATATAATAGATCGATATCTATATAGACAGAGACTAATAAAAAGGATTTCAGGACTTCATATAAGTTATAGTTTAGCCCAGTGCAAGGTCATAAAATGCTGGAGCTCATATTAGCACTCCATGTGCACAAGGCATAGATGCTCACCCTGAATGGGATGCCACCTCATGGTAAGATGCATACATATTCACTCAGAAATGCACTTCTATGCATAATTTAGAGGGCTGAAAATTTACCCTTATCACATCTTTGAGAAGAAAATGGGATGCCTGGACAAACCCAAGGAAACACACTGAGTAAGTGCAAACTTCACGTGGAAGGCACTACAGCTGAGAAATGAAAGGATGAACCAAGTGCTGTGAGACAACAATGCTAACTGCTTTATACAGCCTAATAGACCATTAAGACAAATAACCAATAAAAAGATGGCATAGCTTTAGATACATTGAAATGTCAGTATTTACAGGTATATGGCTTACCTGTATAGAGATTCATCTGATGGTCTTAGATTTGTAATCAATTTGGTAGTTTACTCAAGGATATTGCTTTTAACTGACTTGCAGATAGCTCCAACTGACAAATATTCCTTTTTTTTTTAATTTTAACAACTTTAGAAGTATCATTTAAGACATAGCAAGTATGCATTTATATAAAAGAAAAAAAATTAACATATTCCCATCAGCAAACATATATCACATAAATTCTTTTGTATCTTTATCATGAATTCAGCATTACATAAATTGATCAATTCTTGCATTTCCTTAAACCTCACTCCTCCTCCAAAACATTATTCTGCATGCATTGTTCCTACAGCTTCCATTTTTTCTATGTAATCTGCTCTTACCATCTTCTAAAGATCCTACTTCTGGTTCTTTTATCTCTGTTACAATATTCAACACTTCAAATACAGCTGGTTTAGACTTTGATTCCCATTTTCTAGTAATTGCTTTTTTGATAGAGTACTCTGTAGGAAATTTTTAATGTCTGCCTACGAAGTACATTCCCTAAACATATGTTCCCATTTACCTCTTTTCCTTATCACACCTCTAACATTTGCTATCTACCTGAGGAAAAAAAATCTATGGAGCCTGCTTTAAGTGTAAAATACCTATGCAAACACTTTCATGCAAAAGTCCTAAATATTCTAAAGTTGTTGCATATTTGGCAGACATACATATGTCCTCCCATTGATTTCTTGTGAATTGCTTATCCAATATCTCTTCCCAAACTTGTCTAATCTCCGGTGATTGATAGCTATAGTTACTGGGCAGTATTTTATATGCCCTATTAATTATCCCTTTTTTAACAGCAGCTTCTGTTCTAGGTTCAATTTAAAACTCTGCCAAAGCAGGTCTTTCAAATAGGATTCCCCGATCCCTTTCTCTTTGCCTATACTCACATATCAATCAATGACAGAGATGACTGTCTCTAGCATACAGTCCAAAACTGTTCTTGGCTTCTTCCCTTTCTAGTACCTCTCCCTCTCTAGTTATTTGCTCCCTGTACCTTGGTTCCTTTGTCAGTTTTC
The DNA here is from genome assembly GCF_019279795.1 of Protopterus annectens. Taxonomy (NCBI): domain Eukaryota; kingdom Metazoa; phylum Chordata; order Ceratodontiformes; family Protopteridae; genus Protopterus; species Protopterus annectens. The sequence goes on along the minus strand of NC_056744.1, from coordinate 1,440,484,181 downwards.
TCTGTAACCCTAATTGCAGTCATCCTATTAGCAAAATCTCCTTTCTCCATTCTCATGTTGGCTTAGTTCTTAGAATACTTTTTGCTACTTTATGAATATAATACCCTTCAACTCTTTATTAATTACTGTCTACAACTTCTCTTCTGTTAATAAAAATATGCCTGACCTGTATAAACTAAAGGGACGAAAAATATTTTCGCTGCTTGTATCTTGCTATTCATATCCATAAACAAGAGCTTCCAGATTCTCAGTTTTTGTATTATCTTTTGTTTAGTCTCATCCCACATATCTTAATCTGTCATAACAGAATCATTTTTAATCCATACTCCTAAATACTTCTTTTCATCATGTCCCATAAATATGGGTATTGCTGGACCAATTCAAATGTGAGTACATAGTTTACAGTGGTAGCATTTGTTTCTTTGTCATTAATTTTGTATCCCAAAAAGACATGGAACTGTCTCAAGATGTTCCATAACACTGAAATGTCCTTTTCTGGTTTTATCAGGTACAAAATAATTTCATCTGCAGATAAGGCCAACTTTTCATGATTACCATGCCAATTATATCATTGAATTTCTGAGTCCCTTGTTTTCTTTGCCAATGGCTCTAAATATAAAGCAAATAACAAAGGGGGAAGAGACACCCCTGCCTGGGTCTCTTTTCAGACACAACTTGTTAGAAAAGAATCCTCTCACTTTAATTTTTAACTCTGATCCTTCATATATCCTCCTAATTAACTGTATTATTTTTTCAGGGAATGCAAATGCTTCCATTGTCCTACTCATAAAATCCCAGCTTACTTTGTCGAATGTTTTCTCTGTATCAAGACCTACGAACAACAATTGCATTTTCTTACACATTAATTCCCTCTGGATCATCATTTTTCTGTTAATGTTGTCAAATGTTTGCCTCTCCACCACAAAACCACATTGATCCATATCTATCAATTTTGGAAACACCTTTGCCATTATTTTAATTATTATAGACATAAACACATTATAATCATGGTTTAAAACTGAAATGGGCCTTAATGATGCTCGGTCTGATGGGTCTTTATTATCTTTAGATATTGAAAGCATCACAGCTTTCTTCTAGGATGCTGGTGGTTCCCCTCCTTCTAAAATACTGTTAAACAAAACCTTCAAGGTCTTTATCACTTTCTTCCCTCCTAGCTTCCAAACTTCCACAGGAATACCATTTATTCCTGGAGACATTCCTACATAATGTTTGTATAGCACCATTTTTATCTCATATACTCCTATCTTAACTGTTAATTGTTGAACCTCATCTATATTTAACCTTGGCATACTTAATTATTCCATAAATATTTCCATTTGTGCTCTTGTGATTTCCAAATTTCTCTACTTTATACACATTTTCATAACATTTCCAAAATATTTCTAATGCCTCCATAGGATCTCTAGCTATTTTTCTTGTTACAGGCTACCTAAGATTGACAAGAACCCTTTCCACTTTCTGTTGCATAAGTCATTGTGCTAAAAAAATTGTGCTTTGGAGTTATTATCAAAAAATAACTGCTTAAAAGCAACCTTGGCAATCTTTCTAAACTAGTGCATATTATCCAGATAATCCCTTATTTTCTCTTTAGCATTCTGCAGTTGTGCCTGTTGTTGTATTATGAGGTTCCCTTATTCTGGTATTTCTTTTTCTTTTATTTCTACTCTATTTTAAACTCCACTTTACTTTTATCCTACTCACTAGCTATAACTTCTGAAGGAATTTCTGTCTTCCATAATAACTCTCAAATAATTTCCACTATCCATTCCTTAAATTCCTGTTTTTAACAGGTAGGTGGGGAAGGCTGGTGTCTCATTTTTACTTCATTACCCTGCATTTTTATTTTAGTTGTTATTGGTGCATGTTCTGAAATAGTTACTGGATGTGTGTTGAAGCTTTCAATTAAATGAACATGTTCCTATGAAATATAATTTCTGTCTAGTCTAGCCTAGTTAGTCTACCTTGGAGAATAATATGTAAATCTTCTCAGGGTTTATACTACTGAATTCATGCATCTCACACCAAATATTTTCATAAATTTCTTCAGATATATACCTTTTTTGTTATATTTTTCATTCTAGATGCCCCAGATGCATCCTCACTGTTGCAAATAAAATTCTAATCTCCCTGTAAATCATATTCCTGATTATGTCTCCCAAAATTATCTTAAGCTACATAATAGCAATTTTAGGTGGAATACAAATACATGCCAGTGTAATCCTCCTCCCTTGCCAGTACCCCTTACTACCATAAATCTATCATTATCATTTTTCTATCCTCTTCTATTACTATTGCAACTCTTCTAGCAATTAGTATGAGTACTTTGATTTTCCTTTGTCCCTGATACTCTGCTGCATATCTCTCCTGAAATACTCTCTTTATCAAATTCACATGCTTATTTCCTTTTAAATGTATCTCCTATAGCATTACTATTTGCAGTCTGCATTTCTTCAAATAATTCAGTATTTTTTTCTTTTTTGTGTATACCTATGGGGCCATTAAGGTTCCATAATAATATAGATGGTGTAGTCATTATGATAAGAAATTATTATTCCCAACTATTTTATGCAGCACTTTTTTAAAATGTCTGTTTCCAGTTTTTTATTTTACATGCACTCACTAATGTTTGGCAAGGTGATCTTTTATACATTTTTTCTTGTCATCTCCATTTGAACCTTTGCCACATTTTGTAAGACTTTTCATTTTAATGAAAACCCTCAAACAAAAATACATACCTTCAGAACACCCCCATAACCTATTCACTTAAAACAAACACACAAAACTACATACATCTTCAAATAATGAACTATAACCCTCCTCAAAGGAACAACTGCCCTGAAGTGGCAGCTGTTCACACAGTTAAAACCTAACTTCAAATTAAAGTTATCCATGCTAAGATGCATGTTACAGCCTGTGCTCCTACTTAGACTAAATGTGGTCTGTTCTTGTCTTATCTATATTGCCTTCTTAGATGTGAAAAACAGTTTGTATATTTTCAAAGAACATTAACTTTTAGCCTTAAAAAGGGCTCTGACTTTTATTGCATACCAGTCAGCTTGTTTTCATGGAAACCTAAGAACAAAATATACAGCTTCCCTCAGCTGAAGACTTCTCAAACTGAACATTTATTTGCTAAAAGAAAACTTTTTATTACATTAAGTGTTGACTTATTTACTTGCTTAAACAAAAAAAAAAATATTAGGTTAAGCCAATGGTCTTAATCCAGGCATCCTCCTATGCAAAAGTAAAAAAAAAAAAAAAAAAAAAAAATCAGCTCTACATATATTACAATAGGTGCACTTTTACGCATAATCCCCAAACTCAAATTCCCAAGATTACAGCATATTAACTTAAACATGCTATTGCCCATGCAAAGCCATATTTCACAAATGTAATTTATGCTTCATAATCTCACATCTATTCCCTAGTCTCAGTGTTGTCCACTTCCTAACCTCAGACTCTGGTTCAAGTCCAAGGAACTCCCAATTCTTCTAGTCAACCCCTGTGCTTTTTTTCTGTCTCTCAGGCAATTTTCTTGGGGACATTGGTAAATGTTTGACTGGCAAAATCTCTCTATGAGCTTTATTATCAGAAGAATAAGAAGCAGAGTTCCTATCTGTTTGTTCACTCATTTTTTGTTGGGCAATCTTTTGTATTTTATCCTTAGCCTGTTCTGCATCAAAAATTACTTTCATTCTCCAGAAAAAAATATTCTGAAGACAGCTGGATACAGCATCTTAAATCTCACACCTGCCTTTCAACATTCCCTGATTGCTGAGATAGATTTGCTTCTCTTCTAACTGGTGTATAGTGAATAATCATTTTCTACAAACACTCTACTGTCTCCAATTTTTAATACTTTGCCCTGCTGCCACAGTTTTCTCAGGATTACCTATTTCTACTGATATGATTGCGTCTTTAGCAATACAGGTCTTGGCTGCTTTCCCATGGCCAGGTTTGAAGCATACAAATGATGTACCCTTTCAATTAACAAATCATGCTCTGGAATACCAGTTCAGTTGTTTATTTGTGCTTTCATAAAGAAGTACAGTCTGTTCCATCCAGTT
>NC_056744.1:1440467593-1440475093 GCF_019279795.1 Protopterus annectens | reverse complement strand
AAAACCTAACCTATAACCTATCACATTAACAATTATAAAAAACTGTTAAATCATGTACTTACAAGCATATGCAAAAAGAAAATCATCTTTGCCACTGATAGGGGGACTCCAAACCTATTCAGTACAGCTATCTGTTCAGTCAAGACAGGGCCGACACTGGCAAGAAATGGCTGTATGCTCAGTTCAGGCTCTTGCTTCAATCAGATCCGGATGATGATGAGTTCCCATCTATTGCCAACCTCTGAGCCTTTTATAGGTTTGAACATGCCATAGGGTCAATAAGTTCAGCTGATGACACCTAGGCCAATAGTTTAATCATTCAGCTGATGACACCTAGGCCAATAGTTTAATCATAAACTGTTGGCTGATGACATTTAGATCACCAGTTCATTCATGAGCTAATCATTTCCTGAGTTGTCAACAAGTCCCGTAATGTCTAGTTTTATGTCTAGTTTTATACATTACTTCCTCCTTTCAGAAGGCCGTTAGCCCACAAACTTGTGGTATAGTTCCTCTTTGAAATCCCCCTCTGTCTGGTAAACAACTTTTAAACTGGCAAACAACTTCAAGGGTTAACTAAAGCATCAGTGTGCAAGGCTTGCCTTTGAAGCATAATTCTTTCAGGTTTCATGTATGTATATTACATTAAGCAGCATATCATGTATTTATTCAATTAACAGCATATCAATCTAACATCAAGCACACATATAAACACACAGCAGTTCAATAGCTTAGGGCATCAAAGATCAGGTAAACTGTGTGGATCCGTCACAGGCCACCCCTTGCACTAAGCAATGATCGCTGTGTGTTCCTAATAATGAGCAAAATTGACAACATCTTATTGTATTTTTTCATGACCTTACAATAAATGCAGCAGGAAATCAAGCAGAACAACACTGAAACTATTGTGGTCAGCAATAAAGGGTGTAAAAGCAAATTAAACCAAGCAGAAGCATTTGGTGACCACATAAAAACATCATACCAATGTGAAACAGTCCTATCTTGAATTTAATTTGCAATTTTAAGAATGGTACCTTTGTCTTTAATCATTTTAATTACAGTTTGATGCGCATCATGTAAAGTCTTATTTAGCAGGAGCAGCACAGCTTGCCCTTCCTGCTTAATCTGTTTAAAGTCCGGGTGGACTAGAGATGGCCATCGAAAAGCGTGTAATGGTTCTATGCTAGCATTTAATGTGATGTCCATCCATCTAGCCAATCTAATCAATTCCCCAGTGCAAAAATCAATGATTGCATGTACATTACTTTTACAATGTGCTCCACTGTCTGTGATTGTTCCATCACTCCAAGCTAGCTTACAGGAGGATACTACACAAGCTGTGGTATCATTGAGTTGATAAATGTCTGTCCCATTCACTATATATCTATGCCAAACACATTCTCCAGTCCCATTATGCAAACATGGATGAGGCTTTCTTTTAATTAGCATGCACACCCACCCCTGGGGCCAGGTCTCACATCCTGCTAAATCAATGGGCACATCATTATAATCAATGAGATTAGATTCTATCTGAGGCACCCACCAATTATTTCCGAATTGCAAAGACAATGCTACAAATGGACAAACTTGTTTTGTTCCCTTTTTACTAGCAAGATAACCAAAGATCAATATGCAAGAATCATTTTCACATGTAAAATCTAATGGTTTTAACCAATTATACAACTGTAGCTCATTTTGCCAATGGTTTGGCCGTTTTGCCCTCCATATCCATCAATCTCCACAGAATGTCCCCGAAATTTACGGGGGTTGCCTGCAAAAATAGTTATTTCTGATCCGGTATCTACCAAAGCCATCACATGTTGTGGTCCTCCCCTCCAAAAAACAGTAAGAGGCACATAGGGGCATCGGTCCCCAGGTGTAATGGCTCTAACTGTGCCTCTAGCTACTGGGGACCTGCCTTCTAGTCAATTTGCCTCCATTTTTTCCATCGGGGTTTTCCACCCCTTCTCTCCCCAATCTCTTTCATCAGTAAACTCTCCCCTCTGCCATTGTGCTAACTCCTCATCAGTGGGGATGTCAGGATACAACTGATTCCATCCTTTCTTCCCTTCAGTGGTACTTCTGATTGGGCTTTTTGCAGGGGTTTGTTTTCCTGAAAGGTCTGATTCTTTGCCTTTCTGCTTCTGTTTCCATCTTTTGTATATTTCTTCTGTGGTTATTCCATCTATTTCTGCAGCTTCCACCCCCCATCTTAACAAATCTAGAAACATCTGTCTCCTTGTTACTTTTTCACTACCCGTGCTTTTTAACTTGTCTGTATTTGCCTTCCTGGCCTTCCTCTGCTCTTTCTCTTCTACCAGCTCTGCCAGCTGGTTTAAAGTAGACATTACATCCCATATCGGTTGGCCAATATACCCTTCCAAGGCAGCCATAAGCTGCCCTTTCCACCATTGTGGGGCATTTTTAATTAGCTTATTCCTCATATTACCAGTAAAGATTTGTCCGTTTGGCCCTTTCGGAATATGCAACTCCCCATCTATTAGTTCTAATGAGTAAATAGTTGCTAACATGGCCATTTCCCTTAGCTGTTGGATTGCTTCAGCTATCGTTTTCCAGGATTTGCACTCCTCTGCTACTGCTGTAGCATCCGGCCAAGTGGCCCAAAAGGCTGAGGCTAACCATACCACCAATGTATTGATATGGGGATCTTTATGGTCACAATTGTTCACTATCTGCTTCAGCCGGGGGTGAAATACTAAACAGGCGCACTGATGCATTTCTTCATCACTCAGTGACACCGCCTCTCCCCCTGTATCCCAGACCCGGAGAAACCAAGCCAAGAGGGACTCCCCAGGCTTTTGCTTATAAGTCTGAATTATTTTCAATAACTCTGTCTGAGAATAACTGCGCACCTCCACCCACTGCTGTGGTTGTCCCCCAGCATGTATTGAATTTTTCTCTACAATTGGTCGGGCACTCACTGACGGGGAATTTATTATTTCAAAGTCATCATTCACTTCATCAGAAGAAGGGAGATCTCCTTCCCATTCTTCAGGGTCAAACTCTGCCTTACATATCAAAGCACGCACTCTAGGCCTAGAGGGTGGTTGCCGTGAACCTCTCCCCTTCCATTGCCTATGCTGCTGTATTACTCGAGTGGCCAGAGTCACTGAATTAGTCTTCCAATGCTCTGCATCCTGTCCTGCCTTAGCCAATTCCACATCTGCCTTCTCCAAGGCATCCCTATCCAATCGGTGGGTGTGTGCATGTTCTTTACATTGTTCTTCTAATTCTAGAACTTTTACTTTCAGATCTTCTACATCCTTGTCTAACTCCTGTATTGCTTCAAAGAACAGCCATCCAGCTGCTCCCACTCCCTCTTTCACCTTCTTTCCCTTATCCTCCAATTTTAAACCTGATAAGGCCTTTGCTAGCTCCTCAGGGTCTACTGGTTTTACTGGTGAGGATTTTGGGGAAGGTGGAGGTGAAACCTGACTCAATACCTTGCAAGGGGGTCCCATTTTCCAAACAATGCTGGAAACTCAGCATTTGCCCCTCCCTTACTTTTGGTATCTACAGAATGTTTCTTATTTAACCCTACACCTATGTGCTTAAATGGAAAAAACATTGGCTGTTGTGACATATCTACTGCAAACCACAGATCCTGCCGACTACGCCAACTGTTCCGGTCAGATTACTAAATTCTGTGGTTAATACAGTACTAGAGATGACACAAGAGACCAAGGCTCAAACTTTAGCAATTTTATTTTTAGCTTTTAACAATTAAGGTTGTGACAAAAAACAATTGACTAGGCAATTTGCAAAATCTAACCTATAACAACCTATAATCTATCACATCAACATACAAAACCTAACCTATAACCTATCACATTAACAATTATAAAAAACTGTTAAATCATGTACTTACAAGCATATGCAAAAAGAAAATCATCTTTGCCACTGATAGGGGGACTCCAAACCTATTCAGTACAGCTATCTGTTCAGTCAAGACAGGGCCGACACTGGCAAGAAATGGCTGTATGCTCAGTTCAGGCTCTTGCTTCAATCAGATCCGGATGATGATGAGTTCCCATCTATTGCCAACCTCTGAGCCTTTTATAGGTTTGAACATGCCATAGGGTCAATAAGTTCAGCTGATGACACCTAGGCCAATAGTTTAATCATTCAGCTGATGACACCTAGGCCAATAGTTTAATCATAAACTGTTGGCTGATGACATTTAGATCACCAGTTCATTCATGAGCTAATAATTTCCTGAGTTGTCAACAAGTCCTGTAATGTCTAGTTTTATGTCTAGTTTTATACATTACTTCCTCCTTTCAGAAGGCCATTAGCCCACAAACTTGTGGTATAGTTCCTCTTTGAAATCCCCCTCTGTCTGGTAAACAACTTTTAAACTGGCAAACAACTTCAAGGGTTAACTAAAGTTCAGTTATACCAGCATCAGTGTGCAAGGCTTGCCTTTGAAGCATAATTCTTTCAGGTTTCATGTATGTATATTACATTAAGCAGCATATCATGTATTTATTCAATTAACAGCATATCAATCTAACATCAAGCACACATATAAACACACAGCAGTTCAATAGCTTAGGGCATCAAAGATCAGGTAAACTGTGTGGATCTGTCACAGCAATGGCTGAGGGACCACTCGTAAGGTAACAGAATGGATCAGCTGAGTTTGTCTGCTATCATGTTGCACTTCCCCAGAATGTGTGTCGCTACTAGAAAGTGATTGGAGGCTATTGCACATTGCCACACTCTGAGGGCTTCTCGACATAGGGGTTAAGACTTGGTTCCTCCTTGTTTGTTGATATATCACACTACTGACATGTTGTTTGTTTAGATTGCAATCATTCATAGAGGAAGGGATCCTGACATGCTTTTCAACTCTAACACCACTGCTCTCATCTCTAGAACATTTATGTGTAAGTTGGCTTCCTTGGGAGACCAAGTGCCTTGAACTGTCTTTCCCAGATAATGCCCCACTACCCTATCTGGGAAGCGTCCATGGTCACTATGGCCTTGGGCTGGGGTGGGGTGAATGGGCAACCTTGTTGAGGGTGATCTGACTGAATCTACCATGCAACATAGTCCTTGCAAGTTTCTGTTATTTTTATCCTTGAAGACATAGGGTGAGTAAGGTAGGACCGTTGGGTTACATCCACTGTAGAACTCTCATAGGGGTACTAGGCAAAAACAAAGACAGTAACAGGTGAGTAAAAGTATGGAGTGCAACGAAGAACAATTCAAAAGATAAAAACTATAAAATGCCACGACTGATAAAATAAGGTTTAAATAAGGTTTTAATAAAGATAGTGCATGCTTTCACAGTGTACAATACTGCTTCATCAGACCAGAATAAAGTAAAGCAAACAGATACAATTTAAACATATAAGGCCTAATCAGGGTCTTAGATTAAAATCACATGATACAAAATGAAGCATTCATTCACTCCTTTTGTTAATCAGAGAACAGCCAATAAAAATTGCTTATAGGGACACAGCCTTCACATTGCAGTAAATGATTGGTGTATCAATGACCAATCATATATCAAATATTTAACCAATCAAAATGCTTTTATCAGCCAAGCCCCTAATAACTGTTGATTTCAAAACAGGCTTCAATGATACCCTTTCATTTAAGCCTGGTTCAGTGAATGCTTTTAATCACAGAATTATTTTGATGCCTGGTTTGCGTGGTGATGAGCCAGTCATCCAGAAAAAGGAACATGCAGATTCCCTGCAGTCTCAGGTGAGCTGCCACCACTGCATTGCATTTGGTAAACACCCTGGGGGCCATGGTGAGACCAAAGGGCAATGTTCTGATCTGGAAGTGACTGACTTCCACTCAGAAGCAAAGGTACCTCCTGGATCGTCTGTTCATCTTTATGTGATAGTACGTGTCCTGGAGGTCTATCGAGCGCATCCAATCTTCCTTGTTCAGAAAGGGTAGAATGGACCATTCGGAACTTGGTATGCATGACTGACTTGTTTAGCATGCTGAGATCCAAAATTGGTCTCCAGTCCCCTGTTTTCTTTGGAACTAAGAAGAATCTTGAGTAAGTACTGGACCCTATCTGGACTGGGGGGACTTCTTGGATGACTCATTTTTCTAGCAACCATTGTATCTGTATAGTGCTGTTTCCCCACTGACTGGGTGGAACATCCAGGAGCTTGTTCAAAAATGGTGGCGGGAGGAAGAAACATATACAATAACCTCTGGTAATAATCCTCTGCACCCAGTTAAATTTAGCCAGGCTGTTTGGTCCAGAGAAAAATGTCCTCCAACTGCTTTTAGAGGACAGTATTCGGGCCTCCCTTCAGGAGTGCTGATAGGGTCTATCAAAGAAAGTATCTCTGGACCCATTATTTTGCAGGCCTCCTTTGCCTTGTGGGTGTCCTCTATTATTGCCATTTCCCCCTCTGCCTCTGGGACAGCTGGCTCCATGTGTGTCAGGGAGGGGGGCTCTGAGACTTTCTAAATGACATCTTATGACCCCCTCATTGATTCCTTGAAAAGGTTCATTGGGGGGGGGTCAAAAAATGTACCTCAATGGCAGACACCATCTTCCTATCTTTTCACACCTGGTAAGCATCGGTCCGAAGAGCGAAGATATGTCAAATGGAGCATTGATGAATGAAGACTTAAAAGGCTCGGCAAAGTCACATAGGTCCATCTAGGCTTGTCTCCTCATAGCTAATCCTGTATCTGGCACCCAGGCAGCACCCTCTGTTGCATTGGATAAAAGCCACATTGATGAATTTACTACAGATTGTAAGGTAGTCAACCGAGGTGCCACAGAAGCCTGAACTACCTCAGCAGTGATCCTTGCCAATGTGCTGGAAATTTCCTTGAGTAAGTCATTTTGCAGCCTCACAAAATAGGCCAGCAAGTTCAGAGAGCACATAGTGAAAGTTGCTGAAGTGTAGACTCGCTTCCCCAATCTGTCCATCGACCTGGAATCTCTGTAGGGAGGATGGACAGTTGAACTCTCCTCAGTGAGTTCTTTCTTAGTGGCCACCACCACAACAATGGTATCAACTTGTATGCACTTACCCCAATACTGCCTTTCTACTGGGTGTGCCATATTTTTGTCAGGTCTGTTCGGCATAGGCTCACCTGAATCTGGTACCTTCCATGCCTTCAGACAAATTAAATCTACTAATTCATCAGGAGACGGAGTCACCCAGGAGGAAGATGGATCAGCACCAAAAGCTTCCAGATATACTGACTCCTCAGAAGAAGGGTTGTGGGCAGAACAATGACCCCTTTGTTTAAGGAGCTCAAGGATGTCTCTAAAGGAGACATCTTCAGACAGTGGGTTGTGAGACCCCTCTCTTCCATCGAAGTCAGTTTCGGTGGTAAGAGACTATTCAGGTGAGTCCAGGTGTTTCCTCTTACACAGACTCTTCCAAGGGACATCTTGGGTGGGATGGTCCGGAGAAGTATCCAAAGAACTAGGGATCCCAGACTATGTTGACTGGAAGCCCTAGGCCGGCTGTCCCTGTGGTGTTG
>NC_056744.1:1440457593-1440462593 GCF_019279795.1 Protopterus annectens | reverse complement strand
CATGAATAATTGTAAGCAAATTAACTATAATGAGATGTAAATGAGAAATTATGTAAAGAAGCATATGCTAATGAACTGTTCTTTCACCTATTTGTAATTCATAATGAAATTTTTGTACCATCTGCACATTTGTTGTGAAAAACGTAGCTGCGTCTATTATTTCTACTTTGCAATCCATACATATGCTTTTATCTTAGCTGTGTCCCTTGCTGACCCTGTAAAATGACATGTCATGCACAATGTTTCATATAATCATCAAACATCTGTCATACTGTGAAAAAAAAAAAAGTTATGTGACATTACCCCATAATTATAAACACATGCAGATTCCAGTCAATTAAAGTTGTGCTGAAGTAATGTTTTCACAATCATGAATACATTGACAATACTAAAGAAAGCATTTTGTTAACACATCCATCCTTTCCTTTGCCTCTACTACATTTTTATAATCATAATACAGTGACAGTTACAAATCTCTGACTAAAGACACATGCTCTGCCAACAAAAACATCCTTGCCACTTCAGTAATTCAGTCAATGCATTTCTACCATGTATCCACAATCACTAACAGACACCAAAGTAAAAGATTTTTTCAGTGATCACTAATAATTTCCACTGCTGCTGCTGTAATGAATTACCATATATAAAACGAACATTTAATGAATTGAACTCCTAAATCTTACCTCATTTTTTACTGTTCTTAATAGTTTGCAATATTTCTAATATTTGTCTTACTTTAAAATGTCCTCAGCATCCAAATTAATTTGTCTGCTAACTTGAGTAATCCATAACTAATATGCTGCTGTTAAACTTTCTCAAGTCCGAGCAGGATCCTTGATGCATTTGTAAGCATATTAGACCCATTTACATTCATCACTATGAACTGAAGTGATACACAAATGTGCATGGCAACCATACCTCTCAACTCTCCAGATTTTTGGCTCATATTTTTGGTCTGTTCCTCATGAAATTTGTGGTTTTCTAGTGAAGAACTGAGAATTGAAGTCACTAAATAATGAAGTACATTTGAGATTCAGACTTCAAATCCTTCAGAAAATGTATGTTAAAACAAACCCTGTTATTCTGGCAAATTTTGTAAGTTTAAAACACACGAATGGAACATTAACTACAACTCCAAACTAAAGCAAAAAAGAAACACTCCAAACCACAAACTCCAGAGACTGTATTAGAAAACAAGAAAGATTAAGCACTTTTGTCCTCAAAAGAACTAGGACTTCTTCAGAATCGAACATCTCTATTATTTAACCTCTTTTATACCACACAAACATAATTAAATCAATCAATGAAGTTGCTTATTGTAGTTAAACGATCCAAGAATTAAAAAAAAAAAACAGAGACAATACATAATAAAAAAACACTGTACAGTATTAAAATGGTGAAATACTAAAATTGTGAATAAAAATGAACATATAAGTTAAAATCCCAAAACTGCTATCAAATGTTGAAACTCACAAAGATTTCCTACGTATACATAACAGCTCTTTTGTTTAATTCAGGTGCAATGAAAAGATGTTTCTAATTTAAACTGCCATTTGACTCCCTTCTCATCTAAAACAAAGGTACTTTCATCACCCCTATGATTTACCTTTATATGGTCCAAAATAGCAAAGGTAAAGTTCTGAAACCTAGGGCATGATTTTGAATGTTTAAATAATGCATTATTCTCATTCTTTTTTTTCTATATTATATAGATGTTCATAAATCCTTTTTCTTAGGGCTGGATCAGTTTTGCTCACATAAAAAGCTGGGTAGGTATAACATTTTGCTAAATAAATCACTTTACTAGTCTGGCAGTTACCATTTAAAAAAGTTATTTTGGATTGTAATCTGTTCTCAAGTGTAATACTCTTAGATTCCAAAATGTATGAACAATCATAAACACTAATTCACATACCAAATTACCAGGTGTCACAATTGATAGCAAATTAAAATTCGACCTACACCTCTCTCAAACCATTAAAAAACACACACATCAAACTAGGCTCTCTTTATCGAATTAATCCTTTCCTAACTAGCCAATCTAGACTAAACATTACCAGGACTCATGTCTTATCTACTGTTCTCTATGCTTCTCCCATCTTTACAAACCTTAACAAAACTGACCTTGCCAAACTTGAATCAGCCTACAATAAAATAGCCAAGTTCATCACTAGCTTCCCATATAAATCGCACCACTGCTCTGCCCTACAACAAATTAATTGGCTAGAATTCCCACAACAACTAAGCTATACCCAACTAATATACCAGGCAAACAGAAACCCAGCCCTACAACAATTACTCAAACATATGCCAACACTCGGCAACTCCGATCCTCACACAAAACAGCCCTCTGAATATCCAAAAGCAACAACAAAGCTGGGGACACCCTCTACTCCCACTACATTTCTAAACTTTGGAACTCAATCCCCCAACACATCCTAAATGCTACCAACCTACACCAATTCAAAACTCAGCTCAAAGACCACCTCACTAACAACTGGCTCTGCTCCTGCACCAAGCCAGGTTAATACCACATAAGCCCACATCAAATTTCATCCCCTAAATTTTATAGTCTCCACATATACTCCAGTTCCACTTGTTAACAACACCTAACAGCTACCTGCAATAAGAGTATAATTTGATAATTCCTTTTCTTTTTTAAGGGTATACATATGTGCACGTTTTAAAGTATACTCAAACGATCAAATAAAGATGGACCGCTGCCCTTAAAAAAATAGATATATACGACTTTAATATATTGTAATAACTTTTTCCTTTTCACTAAAGTGCCTATTGTATACTGTACTTTCTTTGTTGTCTCTAAATATTTCTGTTAAATTCTATATAAAACCGACACTATACTTGTCAACTTTGTTCTTGTTTTATTGAAGCTTTTCTCCCTGGGCCTCCACCGAAAATGGGCTCACACCCAGACAGACTATCCTGGTCAACAAATGCAAAATAACTAAATAAATAAATAAATAATTTGGTTACAGCACCCACACATCTTAGTCCCTAAACCTGTTTTCCTGCTCTGTAATATTGCCTCATGTCTCTCAAAACTCTGCTTAAGATTTAATCCTGTCTTAGTTATAAAACATGGATCTGGACCTAAGAATTGCTATAACTCTGAATTTATTTTTAATATATTCAGTTCTTCCTTACAATTGATCTAATGTCATCAGATCTGGTCCAGAATTCTACTATAAGACCTCTCTCATAATTTCTGTTGTTGTCAGTTACTGTCTCTCCTTTTTTAGTTAGACCTACCACTAGGCGGGGAACATATCTGATGTCCCACTGCTTATACACATAATTAATCAAATCCTGACTGAGTTTACCAGGGTACGCTCTAGCTAAAAACATGTTCCCTACTTTTTGTAGCTCTGCCAATAATTCTGCCCTATGGGATGTAATCCTCGCAACTCTTTATAAGTTGCCCCTTTGCAATACTCTTTTTTTTTGTTTGTTTAAAAGGATGGCAACATGAAAAGTGTAAATAAGAGTTACTAAAAGTCTCATTTCTAAATACATTGGATTTAAAACCCTTTTCTGTATGTACCACAAGGACATCTTAAAAAATAATTTCTCATTTATTGTATTTGTGGGTAAACCTCAAAAAAAAAAAAAGATCCCCTGTTCGAATAACTCATGAATTCTTGGATTTGTGCTTTGTTCCCCCTCCATAAAATAAATATATCATCCAGGAATCTACAACATAATTTGATATATTTATTGAAACTGCTCTGAAAAATATGTGTATTTTCCCAGTCAAGGAGTAATAAGTTGGCATATACCGGGGTGCAAGATGCCCCCATAGCTACTCCTTTGTTTTGTCTAAAAAGTTCACCCTCAAAGAATATATAATTATAATCTAGTACTATGGTCATTAAATCATGTTAAAGCATTGTCTTGGCTCTATTGAAATCTGTGTAGGTATTGGTACTTCTAAAAAGGTGATCCAACCCTTCATCTCTAGTGATCTAGGTAAAAAGATCCACTATGTTAATGGTTAAAAATAAATTGTTCTTGTTCCAAATATAATTTTTTAACGTGCCTAAAAAATCCCCAAGAATCTATTAAAAGATGTGCAACCTTACTGTAAACACATTTCAGCCATTTATCAATGCACAGCCCAAAAGAGTAGGTTTTAGAACCACGTGCTGCACATTTCATGGAAATTTCTAAGTTTATGAGAGCAATTTTTAGATATGTCCCTATTTTTGGGCCTTTGTCCCCCTATTTTATCAGGCTTTGTCTAGATGTCTTGTACTAAGAGGTTGAGAGGTATGATGTCAACTTATGCACATAATTGCTTGTCCTGATTCACTTCACATAAAGTATATCTTCAGATAATTTTCTTTTTCCTTAAGTAGGCATGTTTATTAACATGCCTACGCAATTACGTAGTCAGTGTGAATGACATCTGCTGACTACATTTACATACCGACATAGTGCCGCTCTTCATGAATTACTGCTATGCAAAACTGAATGCCACCCTATGACTTAATTGGTCACAGATACTTACTTTGCAGAATAAATTATACAACAGTCACAAATTTAACCTGGCATTAATCATTTTATAAACAGTATCACCCATTTTGTGTGTTACATTGGGAACTGTGCCCAGGTCATCAGAGAACTATTCTGTGTCAAATCATATGAAATATGTGCTTAAGTAGGTTTTGACACAAATGTAACTGGTAACATGTTGTTGTATCTGTCACAGCTGCTGTATAATTTGTATTTAAGAACAATGCAACATACAAAGCAGCTATAACAGACATAATTATGCACTTCTATGTCACAGTTCTGAGAGAGAAAGAAATTCTTTTATGCTGTTATACTTTTCAGTGAAAACTGTGACTTTGAAATGGTTCTCAGAGATAGATTCTGCGGCTAAATGTGGGTATCCCATTGACTATCATAACTTTTTTTTACTAAACAATGAGATTACTACTGAGATCCAAGCTATGGAGAGAGATGCTTGTTTTGTTACT
>NC_056744.1:1440295093-1440452593 GCF_019279795.1 Protopterus annectens | reverse complement strand
TAATCATACCTTGGATTCTCCTGGTGAGAAACCTTTGAGGGCATTCCAACTGTTGCATGCACCTGGTTAAGTACATGCCAAGGAGGGTACTGTATTTAATGATGGGTCTGATAAGGGCTGAATAAAGTGGTACTATAACTTCCCTGGACCTGGATGCCATACTCTAGCTTATGCGTTGGGTGACGTAGAATGATTTTCTTACTATCTTGGCTACATGTTTGTTGAAGCCCAAATTACAGTCGACATATTTTCCCAAATCCCTAATTATCAGGTCAACTCTTAGGAGTGTTTTCTTAATGGAGTAATTAGCTTGGGGTACTTTAATGCATTTCTTCACACTGAGTTTTAATCAGTGGATCTGACACCAATCATTTGTTCATGTCAAACCCTCTTAGAGGATGTTTATGCCATGGGCGAAGTTGTAATAGATCCCAATTTACAGCTGTTTGCAAACTTGGTGAGTTGGAGGACTTCAACATTAGCCTTGACTTTTGAGAAAGATGCTAAATAGAAGTAGACCAAACACCGGGCCCTGGGATAATCCACATGTGACTGGCCTCCTGGTGGAAGTGGTCTCACCATCTTGGGTCCTATCTGTGAGCCAGCTAACAATCCAATGAGTTATGCAGGGATTTATGTCTAGTTCTGAGAGTTTGTGAACTATACTCGAATAGGGTATTGTATTAAATGCCTTGGTCAGGTCAAAGTAGGTGATGTGCTCAGTTTTTCCCTCATCCATAGCCATGGTGACCCTTTCAAAGAAGACTACCAGGATGAGTATGCAAGACCTTCCCTTGACAAAGCCAAACTGGGATGGGTCCAGTGTCTGTATGTTGCCAATGTCCTTGTCGATCATTTCTATAATTCATTCTATGGTTTCCATATTATACTTGTCAGACTGATGGGTCTGTAGTTCCCAGGGTTAATTGATGATCCACCCTTGTGAACAGGAATAACCACTGGGGCCTTCCATTCACTCGGTCAGTAACCTGCTTTGAGGCTGTAGTGGTTCTGCTAGGTCATGTTTGAGGATATTTAGGAGGAAACTGTGGATATTGTTGGGGCTCACTGAAGCAGTGCTTTTGGCCTTACTGAACACTGACAGAACTTGCTTCCTGTTGATAATTGGGGGATGGATGCTAGACAAGTAGGGTTTTCAAGGAGGTAGTGGGGGGAGTGGGAACAGTGACATTAGAGATAAATTTATCAGCTTGAAGACTTGCTATGTCACCCTGGTCAGTGAAGGTTGCGCCATTTATCACCAGTTATGCACACTGCTGTGTGTTACCTTTAAGGTTACTGACATAGCTGAAGAAGGCTTTGTGGTTGTCCTTAGCCTGAGAGGCTGTCCTGACCACATAAGTGACATTGTTGTACCTTACTAGACCTCTTAGTTTCTTGTTTAGTTGAATCAGAGGGCTCTTGTCACTGTGAGAGTTGCTCTTTCGGAATTTGGCCAGGACTTCCCTTTTGTTATATACCCTATTAAGGTTAGAATTCCACTAGTGGCGTTCGTTTTTGGCATTAGATTTGGGTTTGCTTCTAGAAGGTAAGGCAGCATTATTGCAGCCATTTACATGTTTGTACAGGGCTTCTGTTAATAATTATGCATAGGCAGCTATATTCTTGAGGTTTGCAGGAGCCATGACTTTTGACAAACTGCTGCTTAACAGGATGCAGTTAGCATTAGAATAGTTCCTTACAGTTACTGGTTTAGCTGGGTTTTCCAGTTTGATTTTTTTATATTGGGGGAGACAGCTTTGTGATCCAACCATGACAAAGATGTTGGGGGTGCAATGTTCTGCCATGTTGGTGAATACCAGATCTAGTATGTTTGAGCCCCTGTCTGGAGTGTACACTATCCGGTTGAGGGTGTTTGTGTTGACAAAGTCCAGGAAACATTATTGTTGTGATTTAGAGGCAGTGTATGTTTCCCAGTCTATAGAGGGGTGCTTAAAGTCTCCCATGAATAAGGTGTTTGATTGGATTTTGAGCATCTCCAGTAGGTCCACGTACAAGCTGCGCACTTTGTCTGTAATAGAGAGTGACCTGTAGCTGGCCAGGACATGGTACAGAACCTTGTCTATGGAAACCTGGATATAGATGAACTCTAGGGCATTATCCTGTTTAACTAACCTGCAGTTGCATTTGTTGCTAACATAAATCAAGATACTGCCACCTTTAGCTCCCATCTGTGTTATTGGTGGTCCAAATGTATGGAAGAAACTGTAACCGTGCACTTGCCAGAGTACTTTCTGTGGCTTTAAATCAAGTCTCGATAACAACACAGAAGTCTACATTCTCCAGAGTGAGGAGGCTTGTAGGGTGTGGAGTTTCCTGTTTAGACTCTTAGCATTGAGCAGTAGCATCTTCAGGTTGCTTTGATTTTTTTATTTTTTTTTCCTTTTATGTTGTAGTTTTGTCATTTTGACATTCCCTAAAAAGACATTAATTAAGGGGGTAGATAATGATATAATATAATAATTGGTGCTCTCTAAGTAAAGTGGGTGGTACAGTGGTGTAGCAGTTAATGCTGTCGCCTCACAGCAAGAGGTTCTCTGGTTCAACTCTCGGCTGGGGTGCCTTCTGTGTGGAGTTTGCATGTTCTCCCTGCGTTTGTGTGGGTTTCCTCTGGGTACTCCGGTTTCCTCCCACATTCTAAAGACATGCTTCTGGAGCATTTCTCCCTGGGCCTCCACTGAAAACAGGATCTGTGGAACCTAGTTGGACTTTCCCGGTCAACAAATGTTAAATAAAATAAATAAATAAATAAATAAATTAAACAAGAAATTAAGAAGACTAATTAAGTCCTATAAGGCCAATTATGAGGCAAGATAGCTAAAGACAACCATAAGGCCTTCTACAGCTATGTCCAAAACCTCAAAGGCAGCATACACATCAATGTATTGAACTGGTGGTCAGTGGTACCACCTTCACTGAGAACAGCAACATAGCAAATTTGCTAGCAGACAAATTTGGCTCAAACTTCACCCTCCACTCCTCCTTGCCTTACCACATGAAATACCTTCTAGCATATCACCCACAACTACTGACAGGGAACAGGTCCTGGTGGTGCTTGCTATGGCCAAAAACGTAGACTGATTGGGCCCTGACAGTGTTGTGGGATGCTGCATTAATAGCTTGAAACATGCTCTATCAAGACTACTTCAGTAACTTTCAACTATAGGCTCAAAACAGGCTTTGTACTATGAGAATGGAGAACTGTAATGGTTAGACCACTTCACAAGGGCGGACCATCAACCGATCTTAGAAACTACAAATCTAAAAGTCTGACTAGTCTAATATGCAAAGCCATGGAAAAATTATCACAGACATGATCAACAAAGACACAGACAACCTTCAAACAAGGACCCAGTCCAGTTTGGCATTGTCAAGGGAAGGCAACAAAACCTGGTGGACTTTTTTGAGAAGGTCACTAAGGCAATGGATGAGGGGAAAATGGTGCATAATGCCTACATGAACCTGGCTAAGGCATTTAATACAATATAGTTGAAAAACTCACCAAACTGAGCATAAATCCCAATGTAACTCACTGGATTGCCAAATAGCTTACAGACAGGACCCAGGAAGTCAAGAGTGGTGAGACCACCCCCACTAGAGACCAGTCACCAGTGGAGTATCTCAGGGGTCTGTGCTTGAACTGTTTCTATTTGGCATCTATTTCTCAAAGGTAAAGGCTAATGTCAAGGGCCTTTGGCTGACCAAGCTAGCAGATGACTGCATATTGATTCTACCATGACACAAACATCTTACGAGAGGGTCTAACACAGACAAATGACTGATGCCAAAGTCACAAACTAAAACTCAATGCTAAAAAATGCATTATAGTGCCTTTTGGGAAAACTGCCACCCAGGTTAATTTATGAATATGACACCCTTAAGAGTTGACCCGATAGCAGGGGATCTGGGAATGGATTCACTTTGGAACATTGAAATACCATAAGCTTGAAATTCAAAACACTGAGACCAAAATCTTGAAAGTTCAATACACTGAAACATGAAAACATTGATTCCCATAACACTGAAAAAATATAGGAAACCAACAGTTACTATATTCCACCACATCTTCTCCAAATATAAGCAGGGGGGCAAACCCCCTGCATCCCCCATGTGGGGGTCTGTGCCCCCCACACCCCCTGCTACTTAAATGTATCAAGTCTGAGATCACACAACACAGAACAAAACTGCAAACATACCATTCTGTGCTTCATGGCTGCCTGTTTAAATTGTAAAAAAAAATATCCTCAACCTTTTCTTAGAAATACTATTTCACTCCAAAAACGCTACACATTACTATATATCTCTCTGGTACTTAGAGTTTCACAGGTAACCTCAGTCATGTTCCCTTCTTATTTACCATACTACAACATAACACATCTGAAAGTCACAGTAACCAATTTCCATATCATAACAGTGTTTATACAGCCCGCTCAACATTCTGACATTCGACATTGTGAACTTTCAGCATAATGAACTTTCAAGATTTTGGTAGCAGTGTTTTGAATTACATGCTTATAGTATTTCAGTGTTCCAAAGTAAATCCCTGAGAACATATGTAGATAGTAATTTGGCCTTTGACCAACATGTGGGCAAAGTAGTAAGAAAATCATTCTGTGTTGCCCAACTTATAAGTAAGGTTATGGTATCCAGGTCCAAGGAAGTCATAGTGATATTTTATTTGACACTTACCAGACTCATCATTTAGTACAATGCCCCAGCATATCTCTAACCAGACATATGCAACAGCTGGAATACCCACAAAGGTTTCTTACCAGGAGAATCCAGGGTATAAACATATTGTCCTATCTCTATACTCGGTCTATTACAGGTTACTGAGTGATGATCTATGCCTAGCATACAAGGCATCCTCGTTTCCAGCTCTGATAGATCTGTTGCACATACACAAAATGAACTGCAACAGAACCACTACATCCAAAGATTTAAATTTTGCTTGTGACATAAATAAGACATCTTGGTGAGACAGACGTGTCTCAGTGGATCCCATGCTCTGGAACAGGCTCCCCATCCTTGTAAAACAGAGTTCATCCCTAACAGTGGTTATGAGGAACCTTGACCAATGGATGGGAAACAGGAAATTCACCATGGGTCTGGCCCTGATTGTCTCTGGCAGATGTAGGCAGACAGTAGTCCCCAAACTAACATACCTACTTCCACATAACCTCTAGAAACGTCCTAACACATCACCTCCTAAAAATGCTTTTATGCAAAGGGACAGAACTGAATTGGGTTGCACAGCTAAGCTTATAAAGGCCCTGGTGGTTGTTAGCATAGTGTACACGTATAAACCTATGAAAATGAACTTTGCCTATATAGACAAGCAAGTTTATATAAATAAATAAACAAATAAATAAATAATGCAGAGTGCAAGCAAATATAGATAATTAATAGGAATTTAAAAGGATCCTTTGAAGATATTTAGTACTCAGTAGTTTGAAGAGCTGAACACTGTGCTATAATCCATTTCAAGTGAATAAAAGCAGGTACAGTGCTAGTTATATTTGAAAAGACTGCTGAGAAGATGGTTGCTCTATTTAGTAACGGTCTAGCTTCTTGGATTATTTTTATTTTATATTCTCTCTCCCTATTTTAGTTCTTTTTTATAAGTATATTTCTATTTACTGTTCACCAACCTTTAGTTAAGGTTGAGGGTCTAAATGCCACTGGAGAATGGTACACGTAAAGCCTACACTAGATCTGAAAAAGGACTCCAGCTTGTAATGCTTTGTAAAAGTATGTGCAGAGGACCAAGTTGCTGTCTCCGCCCTTTTCCAAAAAGTCACTGAACAAGCCAAAGTCTTAGAAGAATGTGCCTTGTCCCTGCTTGGAAATTACTTGTTATGGTAGAAATAATAAAAGGAAATGACATGAGACAACCATTTGGAAAATTTCTGATTTGACACTGGTTGTCCTTTTTTCTTATCTTCTTAATAAATGAATAACTTTTAAGATTTTTTGACTATTTTAGTATTGTCAAGATAGTAACTGAGTTATCAGTGGACATTCACAATATGAAAAATCCTTTCTCTTTCATTTTAGGTTCTGGAAAGAAGACAGGGAAATGGAGAGCTTGGGTCAAATTAAACTTAGATACCACTTTAGGCATAATTGAAGGATTAGTTCTCAAAGAACCTTTATCTTCGTAGAAAATGAAATAAGGATGACACACCATAAGAGCATGCAACTCAGAAACTCTTCTTGTAGATGTCACAGCGATCAATACCACTGTTATTCACCCCCAAAATCAGCCTAATTAGCTTGCTCAAATGCAGCAAGAGTTAATCCCCCCCCCAAAAAAAAAATTAAAATCCCATGGATGGGTCACAGATATGCAGAAAAACATCTTAACATTTTCACGTGAGTACATTGAAAGGTGGGATACCATGGGCAGACATGATGAAATGGCTGACAAATGAACCTTGATAGAAGAGTAAGAAAGGCCAGAGGATGATAACTCACATAAATATTGCAGAACAAGAGAAATGCTATCAACAAAATAGTCTTGGCTCTTAATATGGCATCAGTTAGAAAATGTTTTCCATTTGCTAATATATATTTTCATAGGGTTCCTATTAGATGACCGAAGATGCATTCTTTCGAATGCGTCTTGATCGAACTTGAAAAGACGAAAAGGCAAAATGACGAAGCAGCATATAAGCAAATTCTTTCCCTGGGAAAGAAATCGCTTGACTGCATCCGTTACTTTGCCATTTTCGTCACTGTAGTGCGATCTCGGAGTTGGTATATTTAAGTAGGGGGCGTGGGGGCGAAGCCCACCACTTTATGTAATGTTTTAAGTGTTTTTTTTGTTTGTTTTTTTTTTTTTTTGGAACAGCAATTTTTTTTTCCCTTGGAAAAAAAAATCACTGTTCTAAGCATTCGCGTTTGTAGTAAGCTTTCGCTTACATGGGGTCAGTAAATCATCGTTCGCTTTTCTAAGCATTCGATGGTTTAATATAGACCCTTTTCATAACAGCAGGATTCTTTGCCACTTTTAATGCATGCTGCATTTCCTCAGAAAATAGGTGCCTAAAAGTCATTACAAGTCAATCATTCCGGCAGCTAGCTGAAGTTTTTTCAAACTAGGGTGCATCAAACAACCTTTGTCTTGTGTGACTCATCCAGTCTGTGTAGAAGCTTATGGCAATTGTCATTGGTCAATTTCCAAGAAAATGGACAAGAAGGGTCTGTCCTGGTCCTACTTAGCTTGTCTGACATAGTGTTTTACTCTTACGGTCTGGAATCTCCCTTTTTGTTTAAGTACCACATCACTGCAGTATTATTTATTTATTTATTTACAGTTTGATTACCGGGGAAGTCCACTGTACCCAAATGTGCCCATTTTCAGTGGAGGCCCGGGGAGAAAAGCTCCATAATACATAATACAGTAAAGATAGAAAATATATAAAAGATACAGTATTATAGTACAGTTTACAAATATGTAGACTCAATATTAAGCATGAGCAACAAAGTTCATTGTGATAGATCTAAGGGTTATACTGTACAGATTCATTTGAACATACAGTCTTACATTTGAAGTGTGGAAACACTTTACATACACTCATTTAAAATAAGTAAGGAAACACTTTACATACACTCATTTAAAGTAAGTAAGGAAATACTTTACATACACTCATTTAAAGTAAGTAAGGAAACACTTTACATACACT
Organism: Protopterus annectens; assembly: GCF_019279795.1. Lineage (NCBI taxonomy): Eukaryota > Metazoa > Chordata > Ceratodontiformes > Protopteridae > Protopterus > Protopterus annectens. Next base: position 1,440,444,884 of record NC_056744.1, on the reverse strand, counting down.
CATTTAAAGTAAATAAGGAAACACTTTACATATACTCATTTAAGGTAAGATGCTATTTACAGTATTTACAAAGTTGAAATTGTGTGATGAGTAGCTATAGGAGTTGCAGACAGCTTGAGTCCACTCTGGGAAATAGTTATGGGAGTTATAGAGAGGTTAGGGACCCAGGAGAAAAACCTCCTGGGGGCATTTACTTAAATAGAATTAGGTAGTGAGAAAGCAGGTACATTTCCATTTGGTGGACAGATATGTGAAAAGCTGGGTTTTGGAGTTTTCGGAGTTTGATATTTCCGTTAGTGTGGAAGGGAGAGAATTCCATTTCTTGCCTAGTGAGAAAGAGGAGGAGTTGACCAGCAGGCCGTTTAGGTTTGTGGATAGTAATTAAGTTTTGGTGTTCAGATCTGTGAGATCTATTGGGGTGTAGGGGGGGAAGGATGTTTGTTAGAGCCGGACATTTTGTTGGATGAAATACAAGTCTGTGTGCTGTGGTAAGTTGGAGGTAGTCTAGGTAATTTGTGAGTTCTAGCCAATTCAGAGATTGAAGGGTAAGGCAGTGATGGGAGGAATTTTTGGATTTGGTGGCAAATTTAGAGATTTTATTATAGCAGTCTTCTAGTTTAGAGGTGATGGAAGAGGTCAGGTTAGTTAGAGAGGGGCTCCATATAATAAGGATGTGAGAAGGTAAGTAGTGGCCAAAGTATGCCTAGTAGAGTTGGAGAGAAAGAGATTGCTCCTGTAAAGCATACCTACGTTTTGGTGGATTTTCTTTGTATTTTGTTGAATATGGATATCAAACTTGAGGTGTTCGTCTATAGTAATGCCAAGATGTTTGGTGAAAGGGACAACGTCTATAGGTGAGTTGGTTTGGCTAAGGACTTTGAATACATTTTTGTCATAAGAGTAAGTCTCTGTGGGAGTGCATAGTAGAATTTTTGATTTATTTGCATTGAGTGAGAGGTGGTTTTGGCACATCCAATTCTCAGTGGTTGAAAAAGCAGTCTGGATTTTAGTCAGCAGTTCAGGGAGGTTTGAGGCAGAGCAGACTAAAGTTGAGTCGTCTGCATATTGAATGACTTTGGCGTCAGGAATAGCAGTGTAAAAGTTATTGATAAAGATGTTAAAAAGCATAGTTCTCAGGATGGACTCCTGTGGTACGTTGGTTGGGGTAGGTAAGAAGTAGAGGTGGTGTTCTTCCATTTAACTGCCTGAGATCTATCTGACAGGTAACTAGAGAACCAGGATAAAGTATTTGGTAAGAGATTTAGGTTTGAGAGATGATAGAGAAGGTATTTATAGGAAACAGTAGTGAATGCTTTAGAGAGATCGAGGAGAACTGTAGATACTAGGTGTCCTGAATCTCGGGCTTGATTGACAGTTTCTAAGAAGGAGAGTAGTGCAGTTATAGTGCTATGGCCTGGGCAGAAGCCATGCTGGGTAGGTGTAAGGTGTTGGTTTTGGGTCAGGAAAGGCATAAGTTGGAGATGGATGCATTTTTCTAGGATTTTGTAGACTGGTGAGAGCAGAGCAATGGGGCAAAAGTTTGAGATGTTGGTGTTTTTGCCTCCTTTGTGAAGAGGAAGAATATAGGCTGAACGCCAAAGTTTGGGGACATACGATTCCTTTATAGATCATTTGATAAGGATGCTGATTGGGAGTGCTATACCATCAGCAGCACATTTTAGGAAGGAGGAGGGAATATTATCAGGAGCATTGGAGCAAGGTTTAAGTTTGGATAGAAGTCTTCTTACAAAATTAGTAGAGACAGGTTTGAGCGCAAAAGTAAGGGGGAAGGTTATTAGGGGGCTTAGACAAAGAAGAATGAAGGACAGGTGGATTATTGTTGGGAAAAGTCTTGGTCAGGTCAGAAATGTTGTGTCTTTCGGCTTTTCCCGGTTAGGGGTTGCCACAGCGGAACTCCGGTCCGCTAATGATTGGCAGTAGATTTTTACGTGCGGAGTTGCCAGCTCTGACGCACAACCTTCAATGAAGGTACCCCCATTCATGCATGTCTCTACGCAGAAGACGCTGTAGCTGAGAATCGAACCGGACAGCATCTTACTATGAGGCGACAACACTACCGCAGCACCACCACTGCAGTATATTTGGTCAGGTCAGAAATAGTTTCAATAAACAAAATGAGTTAAATTGGGAGCACTGCAGTATATTTGTTAAGGTCAGAAATAGTTTCTATAAAAAATGAGTTAAACTGGGAGCCTAATTTGAAGTCAGATTTACTTGTCTCAGGACAGGGGTTATTCTTGGAGCCTGGATTGAGAAGTGAGTTTATGGATTTCCGGAATTTTTGGGGGTTTTTATTATTATTGGACTGGAGCTTAATATAGTAGGATTGTTTGTCCTTAGTGATTAGTTGTTTTGCAAGGTTACAGAGTTTTGTGTATTGGAGCAGGGTTTTGGTCAGTTTATTGTGTTGGTAAAGCTTCCAGGATTTGTCCCTTTGATGCATAATTAATTTTATTTCTTTGGATAGCCAAGGAGCAGTATTAGTTTTATCCTTTTGTTTCTTAGTGGGGCTAGGGAGTTTAGAGTGTCTAGGAAGACAGAGTTGAAGTGGCCCATAGCTTTGTTAAGAGGAAGGGTATTTAGAATTTGCCAGTTCATTTGTTTGAGAATATTTAGAAAGTTGTGGAGTTGAAGCTGCTAAGGTTACAAGTGAGAATGTATTGATGCAGCTGTGGGGTAGAGCTAGTTGAACGATGAATGAAAGCTGGGATGTGGTCACTAATAGAGTCGGGAATGCTGCCAGAGTTGGTTATTTTATTTGGATGGGAGACTTAGATCCAGTCTATAATGGATCCTGGGAGATTAGTTTTGTTGGGTCGGGTGATGGAGAGGATTACTTGAGTAAAGTTATAGAGGTTAATGGATAGGGAGGAAGAGGGACTATTGATTTTATTCCAGTCAATATTTACATCGCCTAGAATGTAAGTTTCATAATTAATTTCAGTTGAGACCCATAGGAGAATATCTTCGAGGGTAGAGATGTTGTTACCAGGTGAGATATATAGGGCAATGATGCAGATATTCTTGTGTTTATTCATTTTAATAGCTCAACTGTTAATCAGTATTACTGAAATGAGGAATTGGAATTTGAAGGAGAATTAAGGTAAGAAGATTAGAGTAGATTAAGGTAGTGCCGCCACCTTTTTTATTCAATCGGTCATTTCTGAGAGTGTGAAATCCTGTAGGCAGGATTTCAGAGTCAGAGATATGGGGTCTGAACCAGGTTTCAGAGATGGCTAAGATGTTGGGTTGGTTATGGCTTAACCATGTCGGAAATTGGTGTATTTTATTGTTGAGACTCTGGGCGTTGATTGTAAATAATTTAAGAGTACTGCGGGGGGAGGAAGGGGAAGAAGGAGAAGCGGGGTAGGTGTTGCTTGTAAGGGGACTAGGACCAGGGTTGGGATGAATGTCTCCAGCTAAGACTAGGTTATATAACCTTTAAACATTTGGGTTTACATTGTAAGTGTTTGGGTAGATCTAAGATTAGTTTCAAGATCTAACATTAGTTTAGGTCTAAGTATCTTAGCTTTGGTAGAGAAGATTTTAGGCTAGAATAAGTGCAGAGGGTTAGGCTGAATAAGGGAAGAGGAGATAGAATGGAAATCAGTGTATGACTGAGGGTGAAGGTGGGTTTGTGTGGTGGTTTGAACTGAAGGTAAGATTGGAGGAGCAGTGGAGGAATATGAGCTGGCATAGTATAGGGGAATTAGGAATACAAGGAGGAAGCAGGGGGCCAGGAGGGTGCGGAATCTTAAGAGGAGCATATCTAGACAGAGGTTGTTTAATGTGTATAATTTTGGGAGAGGAAACAGACTATGAAGTAAGAGAGGATAGAGAAAGAGATAAAGGTTATTTTAGTATAATAAAAAAGTGGAGGGGACTTTAATTGTTGAGGTGTTAGACAGAGTGATGCATTTAAGTGGGATGGGTCAAAGGAGGTAGAGTAATGAGGGAAGAGCTACTATTGGGTAATTAGGCTGAGTGGGTGGAGAAAGGGCAGAATAAAGGTAGGTGTGCTGGGGGCAGGTGAGATTTGGGGGGCATGGTAGGGGAGAAGAGTGAGCCCTCAGGGCAAACGGAGCTGGTAGAGCCAAAGAGGAGGAAAAAGAAGACAGCAGAAAGTGTATCAATGAAGGAGAGAACAGATCAGAGCTAAGGAGACTACAGGATAGGCACTATGTATGTGAGTTGAAGGAAGCAGAAGGTTCACTAGAGCTAGAGGCTATACAGGGCAGTGGTAGCTTAATAGAATATTGGCCAAATTTAGGGCTAGGAATAGGGCAAAGTTAGGTTAACAGTAGTGTTAGCATGCATTGAGGTGTAGATACATCTAGGGCCAGACTGGGTAATTACAAGGATAGATCTTGGGCACTCAGGGGAAGAAGCCAGGAAGATAAAGGGGGAAGTTAATTCCGTGGTAGGCTGCTAGCTATTGCTCACCGGGTTGGTATACAAGAGAGCACTTATATTGTAATGTCTAATCTACAATAGGGTACATACACTTGTCTAGAGAGAAGGTTAGATGGAATGGTGTATGCAGGAGGGAATATAGCAGTACAAACAATTAACCATAGGTATTGCAACACATTTCTTGACTACAGCCCATTAGGAACAAACAGAAAAATGGCAGAGGACAAAAAACATCTATGGAATTGTTACGTCAGAGCAGCACAGACATATTAAAGCAAAGGTGCAGGCTCTAGTAAATATGCAGCAGTTACGAGGCAGGAAACAACAATGCAGACAAGAGTCCGCTCACAGTATTAACATGTCGTCACACATTGTGTACTAAAGCAATCACATTCACTGACAAAATATTTGTAGTTATCTGGAACAGGCTGTAAGTCTACCCTTGCATTATGAGGAGGTAAAGCCATGAGAAAAATATACATGTAATATCAGAGACTGAGTGTAGACATTCATACAGTGCTGGCAGGTGTAACTCACATTTACATGAATTACAAATGGCAAATATCACTAGTAAGCCACTCTGTATGTCCTGCAGCTCAGAAACTAAGTCTATGCCCAAAAACCATATTGGCATTTCTAATATACAGTCAGGGTATTTTAATTTAGGTAAAACAGGAGCTAAAGCCAACCAATAAGCCACTCTTCATGTCCAGCGTCTCAGAAATCAAGTCTACGCACACATGCCGTATTGGCATTCTTAGTATACAATCAGTAAAACCTAATGCCAGGTGAAACAGCAGTTAAAGCCGTTTCCAATACAAGAAGCAGGTAAAACAGTGGTATAAACTACATCAGCGGCATAATCACCAATGATGGTGTCAAATAGCAGGTAGGACAAATAGTTTAAACCTTATCAGGAATGTAAAAATACAGGAATCAGGCTGACTGGTTCAAAATATAGGTATTACAGTGGTTGAAGCTGCTACAGTAGCATGAATGCAGGCAGTTTAGGCAGAACAATACTTAAGCTATTTCAGGTACCCAAGAAGACAGGAATACGGTCTAAAATGGGCCAAAATACAGGTATGGCAGTGGTTAAAGCTGCTTCTGTTGCATGAACGCAGGCAGTGAAGATTAGTTGCAGGAGAAATAGCGGTAAAAAGCTGCTTCAAGTACATAATGCACAGCAACGAGTCTAGGCACATTAACCAGGTACTAACAGCCACTGAAAAAGCATTAAAATGCAGGAGTCACATCTTGACACACAATTAGAAGGGTGCTCATTGATCAGGATAAAACTAATGATGAAAGCTAGTTAACAGCTCAAGCAGGAAAACCATTAATATCCCTATGCAAACACAAGACCCGAGCCACATGCAGTGGTTAAGACTTAGAAACCATGCCACACATATTTTTGTGGGGCAGAAAGCATAACGGGCATGAAAAAGGTTAAATAGTTTCACAGAGTTATGCAGTTCTAATCTTTTGAAACCCCATAAATGCACAAAAAAAGACAACATTCACAATTATTAGCCAATGCAAACACACCCTCAAGCGGGGCCAGTAGTCTACACAGAACAGGACCGAAGGGGATGAGGAGAGTATTTAAAATTGGCGCCACGAGTTCGAACAGTGTAATATAGATTTGGGGGTGGAGAGTAGGTAAGAAGAAGGGGGAGGGATTGAGGCAAGAACGTGAGAGTAGAGACTGAGTAGGATGAAAAGAAGCAGGGTTTAAGGGGAGGATGAGTGTACGGGGGAATGGAGGGGTAAGAGGCAGAAAGAGGAATAGAAAGGCTTAGGAGCCAAGAAGGAGGAAAAAGAAGATAGCAGAATGTGCATCAGTGAAGGAGAAAACAGATCAGCGGTAAGGAGACTACAGGATAGGCTCTATGTATGTGAGTTGAAGGAAGCAGAAGGTTCACTAGAGCTAGAGGCTATACAGGGCAGTGGTAGATTAATAGAATATTGGCCAAATATAGGGCTAGGAACAGGGCAAAGTTAGGTTAACAGTAGTGTTAGCATGCATTGAAGTATAGATAGATGCTGGACAATGCCACCTAGTGGCCAGTGTGGGTAATTACAAGGGTAGATCTTGGGCACTCGGGGGAAGAAGTCAGGAAGGTAAAGGGGGAAATTAATTCCGTCATAGGCTGCTAGCTATTGCTCACTGGGTTGGTATACAAGAGGGCACTTATATTGTAATGTCTAATCTACAATAGGGTACATACACTTGATATTAGCTCTTGGGGAGGCAAAGATGTAATAGAAGCACAGCAGGAGTCCTTTTTTGATGTCCGTTCAAGGGTGGGAAGTCAGGGATTCCATGCAGAGGACAGGGAGGCACCTGGGGTGGTAGAGATGCAGCGGGAGTGAAACTTGATATTAGTTCTTGGGGAGGCAAAGATGTAATACAGGGACAGCAGGAGTCCTTTTTTGATGTCCATTCAAGGGCAGGAAGCCAGGGATTCCAAGCAGAGGACAGGGAGGCACCTGGGGTGGTAGAGATGCAGAGGGAGTGAAAATATATATTAGCTCTTGGGGAGACAAAGATGTAATAGAAGCACAGCAGGAGTCCTTTTTTGATGTTCGTTCAAGGGCAGGAAGCCAGGGATTCCAAGCAGAGGACAAGGAGGCACCTGTGGTGGTAGAGATGCAGCAGGAGTAAAACATAATATTAGCTCTTGGGGAGGCAAAGATGTAATAGAAGCACTGCAGAAGTCCTTTTTGATGTCTGTTCATGGTCAGGAAGCCAGGGATTCCAAGCAGAGGACAGGGAGGCACCTGGGGTGGTAGAGATGCAGCGGGAGTGAAACTTGATATTAGTTCTTGGGGAGGCAAAGATGTAATAGCAGCACATCAGGAGTCCTTTTTTGATGTCCATTCAAGGGTGGGAAGCAAGGGATTCCAAGCAGAGGACAGGGAGGCACCTGGGGTGTTGGAGATACAGCGGGAGTGAACCTCAAGTGGAGCCAGCAGCCTACACAGAACAGGACCGGAGGGGATGAGGAGGGTATTTAAAATAAAGTATTTAAAATAAAGTATAGTCTGTAATCACTTGTAAAGGTCATAAGGACCACAGATGACTGAGAGAATGTGGAGTTCATCTATGAATATCAACATCTCTTTTAAGTTTATGTGTTTTGTTTAGTTTTTTTTTTTTTGTTCCAAAGACCCTACCCTTTTATTCCCAGACTCAGCTCTCCAAGCAAAATCTGAGACTTTTGTTGCTACAGACTGTATTGGAGTTAGAAGGGAGAACAGGAGACCTGAATTCAGACAAAAAAATGGTCTTTTCATCAAAGCAGTTCCCTTTTTACAAATCCCAAAACTGGAATGTGAAAAGTCAGTGGATGTTAATTTTGGGACCATACAAATTGTGGGCACCACTGAGTCATTTTCATGTGGAATCTCAGAATCATAGATCCCATGAACCCCAATATCCTAAGAGATTTCCTTGCTGAATGTGAAGATTGGGTGAAGATAGATGAAGGCTGCCAGCCTAGCCAGATAGAAATTTGGAGATAATTCTGTCATCCGTAAATATTAATGTAAACCACAGGCTTGTTGTCTTAAATGGTAAAAATAGTGTTACATGTGGAACTGGAAATAAATGTATCAACAGTGCACTCTACTGACCAAGTAAAGCATGTTGTGACCTTTTGATGTTAAAACCCAGAGTCAGTAAGTCTAGAGTGGGGCATCCTACCTATTGTTTTAAGGCCAGAGTTAATGGCCAGAATTTGCATAAATAAATGTCCTTTATTGCTGTGATTTTTGCCAGAGGTGAAGAATCTAAATGTAGTTTCTGTTAGCCTGGGAATCCAGTGAAGTGTGAAGAATGATGTAATGTGAACCAGGAATAGGATTTTAAAAACAGAATCAAAGAGCATTAAGCATTTTTGTCTTGAACATCCAACTCATCAACTCTGCTCTTGCTCTTTATGTAAGTTTATCTTAGACTTGTGTTTTCTCTTAGAAATAGCTAGAAACTAGAAAGACTGCAGAGGTATGCTGATGTTCAGTCGGGTGTATGATGAGAAGTGTGTGTAACTCTGCAAAGGCATTGTTCGGTTTTAGTATGCTAGTTATTATGCAAAGGCTGTTAACAGAGATGTGTGTGTGTGTGTGTGTGTGTGTGTGTGTGTGTGTGTGTGTGTGTGTGTGTGTGTGTGTGTGTGTGTGTGTGTGTGTGTATACATGCTGCAGTGCATCTTCAGTGGTATTTGAAAGATGAAAGAAGGAAACCTGTCCTGGTACCTTAAACGCTACTATTCCCCTATTATTTTTGCTTTCTGTTTTATATTATTTACAGTGTATCACAGATTAAAAGGTGCCACACAATTAAATATTGGCCAATTCAGGTCTGGCTTAGAAGTGTCCCAAATAAACAGGATGCCTTTGTTCTGTCATAGCTTCCAGTTATTTATATCTCTCTGATCAGTTGAAATGGCAGATCTGACTCTAGTAATAGTTCAAATTATGCCTGATGTATCCCATCAGAGAAGGCCAAGGTCAGTATGTAAGACTGTAAGAAGTCTGTACTGCTGAGACTATAGAGGTCCACATCTCTATGGGAATCTTCTTATTAATGATGGAGAAAAGGACTTATAATTGTCTAGTCTGTAGGAAACACTGCAAGAGAAATGTTACCCTTGGCCATCTTCCATACTCTTCAAATACTCAGCAGTTTGCAGTTCTGTAGACAAGCTATAGACTTTTCAGTGGTATGAAAATAAACAACTGTATAGAACAGGTTCCTTAATTATCTCCACCCCAAAACCAAATAAAAACAATGCATATGAGATGTCAGCCACAACAAGCCTTTTATGTAAACAGAAGTGGTGGAGGTACCTTGAATGTGAAGCTTGAGAGTTCTTTGTCACAGAAAGCATATACTAATCTGCATATTACATATGACAAGTCATAAACAATCTTTTATAGTGTATACAATTTGTTATATACAGACTCCCATGATTAAAATACATGGTAAAATTTAGCCACTGCATATAAAAGTGATCTTCTCCCTCTGTCATCAATGCTTTTTTCCTGCAGGAAGTTTGTATATATAAAGACACACAGTACTTTTACTGCAATGGCACAATTTTCGTAGTGATGGTAAATGCATGCAACAATACACTTGTTATATTTACTGTCATAGTACAGCAAGCATGGTGCCTATCTGAGTCTGTGCACAATGACATTCAATTGTACATTAATGCTGTGTTACAAAGAGCATGTTACTGTGCTACAACCTGCACTTCCAATTACGTTTTTGTCCTAAGAAATATACAGGCATTATCTATCAGTGCTATAGCTGCTTAGGAATATGTTGTTTGTTTAGTTATTTGTTGTGTTTAATAATGGGAGAAGTCCAACTAGGAAACTTTAATTTTTAGTGGAATCCCACAGAGAATTCCAGCAAATAAAATAGGTACCCTGGCTCAAACCCTGTACCTTAGTCCCTACCTACCACCACTTTTGAAAAGTTTTGAGATTTATGCCTCATATTTTTTTTGTTCCTCATAAAATCTCTGGTTTTCTGGAATTTTGTGGCAAATCGGTGACATATTGAATTCACTAAATAACCTAAGTCTAACAAGTGTGTTGTATTATACAAGGAATACAATTTAATAAAGTCAGGAAGGTGTATCAAAGAACACATGTATGTTTCTTGTTTTGTGTGCAAGGGGGCCTATGATTTGAAAACAGCCCAAAGGTAATCTTTATCCACCACTGGCCAGATGCATTTTCTTTGATTGTGGTGTGAGTTTCTGTGCTCTTTCAATGAATGCGAGTTTCAAGGGCAGAGAAGTTTTAATGCTAAGTCTATTTTCATTGTGAGACAGTATTGCTTTGTTTAGCAGATGTCTATAAGTGTTTGTGCATTGTGGTACAAAATGTAAAAATAAAATCCAAATAATCATTGTAGAAGCAAAGCAGTATGCACACTAGTGTTTATGGTAAATGGGGTGAGCCTCGAAATAGCCAGGTAATGGGACATTGGAATGGCTGCAGGGGGACTCTGGTGTTCTTCAGTTTGTGTTTGAAAGTTGGTATCCCACAATTACATTGGAGTGGACAGGGTTACATAATTATGTATGCAAATATTGTGGCAAATCAGCGAAGTATTGAATTCACTAAATAACCTAAGTCTAACTCGTGTGTTGTATTATACAAGGAATATAATTTAATAAAGTCAGGAAGGTGTATCAAAGAACAAATGTACCTATTTTTCATGGGCCTTGTCCAGATTTTTCATGTTTCCAGGTTGAGAGGTATGTTGTAAACTTGTAAAGGCATAGTATTTTGAACTGGTTGAAAAAGGAAAGCTTGGGGGCCAATCTTTGTAAATTTCTTTGCTAACAAAAACATTCCTGAATAAAAACCTTTCCCATCAGGGAAAGAGGAACAGGTTATATTCCTTGAGCCAGCAGATGCTGAATGTCAATGAGAATAAAAATATCTGATCTGGTTGATGAGGAGGAATCCCTGTTAAAGAAAGTAGGGACTCCCACTGCCATCTGTACCACTAATGAATCACTCTCAGAGCCCATTTGTTTGTGATCATTTGTTGCCAAAGAGAGAAATGGTGAGCCAGATTTTGGGGAAGACTTAAAAGAATGTCAGGGTTAAAAGTGGGGGGCTTACAAATTGTATATAGTTACTGCTATTTAAACTGAGGTGTAATGAGGACTGTCTTTGTTTCTGGGAGGCTCTTCACTTTGTTTTGGAACCTTCTTGTCATTGTTTTTGAATGTTTGCCTGCCAGAGGTTTGTTGACTCTGCTTATTTTGCTTTTTTTATAAAAGCTTGCTGAGTTAGGAGTGACCCCTTTAACAAACATGAAGATGGAAGACTGAAGAATCTGAGTCACCCCTTGAATCAGTTTCCCTCTAAAATCACATTTTTTCAGCATTTCAGCAGTATGTGGTCGAAATACAACCTCCCTATTAAGGTGAGAATTCAAAATTTCAGGTTTAACATCATCAGGCAAATTTTGAGAATGCAACCATGCAAACCTTCTTATCATAGTCCCAGTAGCTGCTCCTCTGGGAGAGGCATCAGCTGAGTCATAAGAACATTTCAAAGAATGTTTAGTTAATTGAGAAACAGAAATAGTTAAGAAGAATTAGAGAAGATTTATCCTCAGAAGAAGGAAAAGTGTCAGTAGTGTTCCTCATATTTTCAAAAAAAGCAAACACTTTAACATGTGAGATGTCAATGGTCTGAGCATGTGGAAGGTGCTGTTATGCTTTTTCTGGTATCCAGAACTGAGTCCTTATTACACCTCGGTATAAATAGCTAAATTTACTCTTCTGGCCAGTTATTGTGATTCTTCAAAATGTATTCATCAAATGATGATTATCCAGTTGACTATTAAGGAATTTAAGTTTTTAACCAGTAGTTTGTGAACTAAAATACAGGGTTTACTGTATCAATGGCTCCAGGGAAGTCAGGCTAGATGATGTCAACCTGTATACTTGACTCTATTACTTCAGTTCTCATATCAAAATCTATGCTGCATATCATTGTGAATCTGTTTTCTAATGCCATATTGGTAAATATACCACACATTGCCAAAGACCGGTCCACATGATCTGTATAATTTAATTTTCCTATATGTTTTCATCTTATCATGAAATAAGTCCCTGCTTATAACAAACATGTGTTCTGCACTTTTCTCTGTTGGCTGCATCATCTGCTCCTTGTCAGCTGTGTATTTTGTTGAACAATTTATGCTATAATCAACTTTTGTTTTATTAACTACAGGCTTTAAATGGAGTGTTTCACTTTGTCACTGTTGTGTGACCATGGAATTAGTATTTGAGTAAGGGGGTGTGGGGGACATGGCACCATATCAATATTTTTTTGTTTTATTTGTTGTGTACTTGTACATATTTATTTAGTTATATAAATATGTGTATATGTATATTTGAATTTATGTATTTCTTAAGTGATGTAGACCACTAATCGACATGTACATTATGAGGTTCTGTCCAGGTGTAAAATTCAACAAAGAGCAAGTATATACTGATCAAATGTCAATAAATAAATAATAAAATAAACAAATCAAATTCACAAAACATAATGTTAGAAATATTTTTGTTTGTTTCACATTTATTTATTGCTGGAGCCTTTGTTTTTTTTTTCTGATATTTTTGAAGAAACCAATTACTTACATATGTCTCCTAAGACAAGCCCTGGGATTCGGTAAACTCCATGTAGGGCTTGAACAAAGCCTACATGGAATTTACATGCGTGCGTGGTAATACATGGTGAAAAGCAGCACTCCCTGTATATTTATTCCTTTACCACATTTAAGCGTAAATAAGCAAGGTTTTGTGGCCTACAACAATGTTTCCGGCAGGAAACCACATAAGCAAACACATACAGCAATCCTGTGTAAGTCAGAGCACTGAAAGTCTGCAGTTTTGCATGGAATTCCACAATGATTACCAGGACTTAAAAGATAATAGTTTTCATGACTCTCAATCTCTTAGTGCAAGACTTCTGGACAAAGGCCAACATAATGTGGGGACAATGACCGAGAAATAGGGACAGATTTGACATATTTGCTCTTTAGCAATCTGCTAGATTAACAAGGGGTTTGTGTGCAGATGCATTTTATGAAGGATTTGAAGTCTGAAACTCAAAATTATATAATTATTGAGTCATATCAGTCCTGAGATCATCCCAGTGATATGGCAGACAATCACAATTTTGATAAGGAACACACCAAAAGATATATAAGGCAAAAACTAGACATTCTCTAAAAATCTGGATAGTTGAGAGGTATGGTAGTTAATATATGGTCCAAACACAATACAGGACAGTGTATACAGTGCAGAGTACTGTGAAATCCCATTCCTGGCATTCTGTACAGAAGTTATGATCTGTAAGGGTACATGGACTGCCACGTAAAATAAACACTCAGGGGAAGTGTGTGCATTGAATAGGGACACACAGATGAATTGTAGGAATGAGCACAGGGTAAGTGGACAGGTGAAACAACCTAATTTATAGCAGACAATGGCATGTCAATGGAAGACAGTTGTAGCAGCAACACCAATCACATATCAATATGATACAGTAGGGATTGCACAGTGAATATGTGTATTATGTGACTGTTACACAAGCTGACATAACAATGGGGAAGATGCCTGTGTGAGATAAGCATCCTTACATGTGTAGTGCAGAGGACATCTATCAGGGCTGTTACATACAACTGTGGTAGGGTGCATATTGTGAAGCTGTGCAAACTGATTTGCCTTAATATGAGTGTAACCTCAGCAAGAGGTCTCCAGCAAGTGGGACACAGGGAAAGGCTCAACAACATTAAAAGAAGCAAGCACAACCATGGACAATATCAGAATAATACCACCAGTAATCCTATGTCTCTGACATAACATATGTGATTTAGAGTAATCAGGGATGATTCTACTCAAACACACTTGTATAACTATTATGACATTTCCACATTCTATGAGGGTACTCACGCACACTGTCCTGGCACTGCTATACCCGTATACAACATTACGATCAATACAGGCTAGCTGACTGCTGTGCATGGCATATATATATATATATATATATATATATATATATATATATATATATATATATATATATATATATATATATATATATATATATATATATATATATATATATATATATATATATATTTATATTTATATGGCACAATCCACACTGTCACAAATGTTAACATACCATTAATGTTGTCAAATAGCTATGTATGTACTGTATGCACCATCACCAGAACAGGTAGCACACATGCATCTGGTGTAACAACTTGATGAGGGTTCCACACCATCACCAGAAATGTTTATGCCACAAAAAGAATACCTAGGTATGGCTAATAAAATGTGTGACAGCTCACTGTGACAAAAGTGGTACACTTCAGTTACATATCACTGGAAGATGTGTAGTGAGGTCCATGAAGAAGGGTGCACTGCACTCAGTTACTGGTGTGATGAAGGCTGTGAACTATAGAGGTATTATGGCCTGTGATGCAGATGTCTTTCACATACTCAGTAATTGTGTTACATACAAGGGAGTAGGCAGCACTGTGACCACATGCTGGTGGATGTTCCAATTACCATTTACCCCAGAACACAGGTCACACACCTATTCATCTTTTATAGGGTGTGATGTCTACATTATACTTAGGTTGTATGTTTGCTTTCCTGATGTAACAAATCACCCAGTGTTTTTTATGTCATTGTAGGTGTTGTCATGGTTGTGGCAGCAATCTTTGGTGTGTGTTGATACTGTTTGTATTATACTAATATCACAGTTGGAGTCATTGCCCACAATCTGTAGTCCTTCAGACAGCTGTTTGGACACAGGATGTGTATGTCATCTGTGATGCCATTCACTTAAATAATGGACAGGAAAGGGCCTAGCAGACAGCCCTGATGCACAGACCTGATCACTGGACCTGAGATATAGGTCACTTCACACATGTCAACATATTTAGATCCCATATATGTGATACAGTGATCTACCCACTTGGTGATATAGGTGTATATGGCCACACCTGACAGTGCTGAGTGAATACCTCAGTGTGGTTTGTGTCAAATGCTTTGGGCTTGTCATGTTCAAAAGGATGATAATGTTGTCATCATACATGCCCTCAATGAACTCTTTGAGGACATCTAACAGATGTAACAGACATGATGTAGCATTAACAACACACACAGGTCTGTTGCATACAGCCAGGCATACCTCTCAACTATAGTGAGTTCCTCGGTATTTACCTGTTTTGAGAGTGAAATAATGAGGTGCCATGAAATTCCAAGTGGCCCCTTCAATTTGCAATTCTTTTTTATTTACAGTTTTAAGTTATAGCTGATGTCATCACCCATCGCCATGTTATCCCACAATGTCATCAATGTGCAGGAGCATGCGTGATGACATCAGCTTTGTGACTGTGACTGCCTGTCGGATTCAGAGGAGGCAGCTGGGCAAGAGTTTCAATTTTAAACTATGGGTGGTAAGTGACATTACATTAACATTACTAGTGGTTTCAAATTAGGAAGGACTTAACCCCTGGTGAAGCTGGCTACTAGAGATTTAGGCTTTTAGCATCTCAGATTATTCCTATGATCCATGCTTGCTGCGTTATGCATTTTGCTTTCTTGGGCTGGAAGTCTCAAACCTGTTTATGGATGTCTTTTACTCAGAGCAAGTTTCAGAGTGTGTTTGCATCTCTGACAAAGCAATCGCACAATGTAGACCCATAGACAGGCAACTTCACTTTCATATTTAATAATCTAGAGAACAGATTATTACAATGTTCACTAGTCAAATGCGCTTTGTTTTGGGGCCTTTTTTTGTCCTTATTTTCCCAGTTCCCACTAAATCAACGCACTTTATACTTGTGTTTGCTGAGCCTCACTCACAGCAATGGCTATAGCATGTACTGTTTAGCATCCGATTATGTGATTTAGTTTTTTTATTCAAAAAGCCAACAGAATCAAAGTACAAAGATTGGAACTGCTGCTGTGAATAAAACTGATCACTTGTATCTCAGGGGGACTGCTGTTGTTGCTCATTTCGCTTGCTTTTGATCAGGAAATTTATGTAGGTAAGATTATACCACATGTTAACTACTGGATATATTTTCAGCTTAATATCTAATGTTTGGTGATTGTGGTTAGTGAAGTGAAGTAGCTTTGTTGCCCCGGAATGTTTGCAGAATGCACTTTCTTAAAATCCTAGCATGTAAACCTATTTCTCCTGTGAAACATTAGGTGTTATGTCTTATGTGCTAAGCATGATATTTGTAATTTATGCAAGAAAATGCAGTTGTATGATCTACTTTAGTGTTTTAATGTAGACGATGACCGGAAAGTTTACAAAACTTTCTCACCCGATTCCTGTTGCACTAGCAGCTTTCTGATCCGGACTCATCAGGACACTTACTGACTGATCCAGCATTCTTTTTTTTGATCTAATGCTTAGTGAATGGTTATAATTCAGTAAAAACTAAAGGGGGCCAGCATGAGGAGAACCACTGTTTGATGGACAATTTTATTTACGTGTCTGGTATCTTTGTGCCCTATTGATTGTTTACTTTCAAAGCACACACACTCCATTCAGGACAGGAAGGAAAGTTAGATACTGAATAAATGCAACTTCTCATTTATTACCTTACTAGCATGTTCAGTATAGCTACTTGACTTATGTCTGTTCTTTCTGCAGAAGAATGTGCATGCACCCTATAGCTTTGTGCCTTGCCACACAATAATCTGGTAAGTAGTTTTCTTTATGCAGACTTACTGTCACTCTTTTATGGTGAATGACCATGCTAGTGTGAGAACCTTATGATCATGTAAACCCAGGTGAAAGTTTGCAGAGCTTTGGCTGAAGTGGAGAGTATGACTTTGTCACTGATCACTGGCATACCTCTCAATCTCTCAGAGCAAGAAATCTGGACAAACCAAGTCAAAAATAATGGTAGGACCATGGGACAAAAATTGGGACATATTTTAAATAAGCTCACTTGCTAGAATAACAGGTTTTGCATTATTATGTTTTTTTTTTCTGAGGGGTATGAAGTTTGAAATTCAAATGTCTGCCATTATTTACTATTATTTTGTGATGTCTATCTTCATGCTGGTATCCCACAATTACATTGGAATGGGCAGGGTTACATCATTATGTATGCAAATTTTATGTTAATCAGTGCCCCGATTTTTGGCCAGTTGTACCTACCTTTTATGGGCCTTTGTCCAGATTTTTGATGTTTCCAGTTTGAGAGGTATGCAGCTGGGATATCAATAGTGTCCATTTAGAAAAGGCCCATGATGACATGTTGGTCTACCTCACAGATGAAAGTTAGGATGTGTCTATACATGCATGCATTGGGTGCTGTCCCCAACTCAAACAGTTGCATGTTGATGTACACCCTTCTACAGGAACATAGTCTGCATGCAGGGTGTGTTGACATGTGTATTCAGCCATGTCAGGAATGTTTATGTGATGAGTCTCATGATAGGCTATCTGTGATGTTGTCACAAGCCACTGATTATGTGTGATAAGCCTAGAAGAAGGTAAGACAGTTTATACTGGCTAGCTTCAACTGGCCTAGGGTTTGAACACAATCCCCCATACAGATATCATTGAGAAATTCTTATATCTTATGTCACTAGATGGGTAACTAATTGGCTCACTGACAGCACACATACTGTGAAAGTTGGTGAATCAACCTGTACCAGTAGAGCTGTCACCACTGGTGTACCCCAGCAATCTATGAGTGGCCCTTTACTATTTGGAATCTATTTCTTGACAGTTCAGGCTACAGTATATGGCCTTTGGCTTATTGGGTTTTCTAATTCTTGCATACTGGGTGCAATCATTGTGTCCACCTGTGGTGATAACATACTACAGAAGGGGCTAACACAGACAAATGATTGGTGACAAAACCACATTATCTACAAATAAATGCAAAAATGTGTCTTTATTTTGGCCTTCTGCAAAGTGGAGTTTCCTGCTAATTGCAGCATTGACAACAGTCCTGCTATGCTGAAACCCAGTGATGCAAGCACTGGGAACATACACACCAAGTGTCCACACTGGCACTGAAAGCCTGTGTTGTACACATCATAAGTCATGCCACCGTATTCCAATCTCGGGAGTATATTACAGCACTGTACTCAAACCTCATCAGAACACTAATATACAGTATAATGCTCTTTTTTGCATGTACCTCACCAGACAAATGCAGAAGTTGGAGAGACCACATGGGTTACTCACCAAGATAACACAGTGCCTACAAACTATGCCATGATGCATGTGGATAGACTGAAATTCATGTCACTGTAATCTGTATTGTAAAGGGTAGGATGAGATGACTTATGCCTGGCCTTCGGGCTAGTCTCTGACCCTTCCCTAGTAGGAGTATTACACATCCACAAATCAGATATAGCTGATGATATCAGCAATGTCTGATGAGGATGATATGGCAATAACAGTGCCCCACATGTTGGTATAAAAGGCTCTCTGTAATGTCAAGCAAGTGCACACACACACACACACACACACACACACACACACACACACACACACACACACACACACACACACACACACACCAGTTGACTGCAGTGAGAATAGAATCCCTACCTATGTACACAGACTAAAGAACTCTGAATACCAGTGTCCCACATGCTGGTGTAAATGGTGGTCTATAATGTCAAGCAAGTACACACACACACACACACACACACACACACACACACACACACACACACACACACACATACACACACCTCAGTTGACTGCAGTGAGAATAGAACTCTTACCTATCTAAGGTGCACAGACTGCATAACTTATTAGTTTATGCTAGCCAAACTGCACAAGGCTGACTTTTATAAGGCTGCAGGACAACTTATAGTGGATGGCATCAGCAGGGCATGTTGGAGAGAAGATGTTGGGAGGTCTGCATGAAATCGATGTGTAGGCATGTGCTAGTATCAAAATACTGTCGACCCATGGGATTGGAGTGGTAACTGTAGGATATATACACACACACACACACACACACACACACACACACACACACACACACACACACACACATGACTGCAGTGAGAACAGAACCCCTATCTATCTAAGTAGACAGACCACAGACCTCAGCACTTTATGCTAGCACCACAGCATAAGTTTGACAGTTACAAGGCTGCAGGACAACTTATAGTGGATGACATCAGCAAGGCATGTTGGACAGAAGATGTTGGGAGGCCTTTATAGGTTAATACATAGCTTCATAGGTTCATAGGAGGTTAATAGGATAATGGCCCTAGGGTATTTACAAGCCTAGCTATGTATAGTAAAAGCACAAGTACCCTTAATGAACATATTTAGATAGCCATTGTTAGCACAGAAATTTTATACTCAGTGCTGACTGTCCCTGTCCATGATGGACATAGCTGCCTTGCCAGAGTTGAATTTACAATCATCCATCCAGTTGTCAAGGTTGCACTTGAATAATTCATTGAGAAGCACTGCTTCACATGTGGTAGGAGCCTATTACAGAACAATGATAATTGCTGGTTGATATATCTGTTTCCCCAACATGTTCTGTTTATGTCACAGGCTAGGTTGAGATTCCTGGAGCATTTGATTTGCAGATGTCCAGCATTTCCAGTAAGGCAGGGTCTGAGACTCTCTGTAGGCCAGGCATAGATCACCTCTTAGCAGCCTGCATGATACTGAGTATAGTGACAGGTGTTTCCAATCTTCAATGTATGCCATGTTTTGGATGCCCTGGATTCTCCTAGTCACAAACCTCTGTGTTTTCTCTAGTTGTTGCAGGTGTCTGGTGAGGTACAGACAGAGGGGAGCATTGTACTTAATTATAGGTCTGATAAGGGTTGAGTACAGAGGAGCTATGACCTCCTTGGTCTTGGAAGTGATGCCCTTATTTATGAGGTATGCACTATGGACACAGTGATTGAAGTGTATATTGTTATCAACATGTGTTCCCAAGGAACACAATACTGTATGTGAGCTTACAGGGGTGCTAAGTTTATCATAATTAGCAGGGGTACTTCATTATCAAAGGGGACAATGAGGCATTTTTTGATTCAAAGTTCAGTCTGTGAGTTTGGCACCAATCATTTGTCTGTGTCAGCCCTTTCTGTAATATCTATGAATCTATGAACCTATGCTAACATCATTGGGGGACTGTATATGAGTGTGCCCATTTGACAGTCATCTGCAAACTTAGAAAGCCACAGGCCATCTACCTTTGCCTGGATTTCAGAGAAATAGTTTACAAACAGTTACGGCCCAGTACAGATCCTTGTGATATTCCACCAGTAAGTGGTCCAGTGGTGGAGGTGCAGTCCCCAGCTTTGATGGTGTGCATTCTGTTGGTTAGCCAGCTGTCTATCCATTTAGTAATCATCACTCATCTAGTCAGGATGTAATAGATGAGTCTTTGTGGGTTCTGTTCAGTCAGCTTTATTATGTGCAAACACATCAGGATTGAGGCTTAATGACTTTACGTTAGATAAACTTATATACAAACTAGCTATTACATTCATACATGCTCACTCTCTGACTGCACTCTCAAAATGGCACTGAAGCTAGCATGTGCTTGGTATTTATATTCCCAGTCAGTCCTTGAAATGCTCCTTAAAGATACAGCACATACACTCTATTCTACAGTAATGTATGGGTAAATACCCAGATGGGAGAGTTTCTCTATGATACCTGAATAGGGGATAGTGTCAAAGTCCTTTGATAAATCAACATAGGCAGTATGTCCTGTTATCCCTCATCCAGGTCTTTGGGATCATTATCAATGATGTCCACTAGGTTTAATAGGCAGGATTTACACATGACAAAACCAAAATGGGTGAGATCAAGTACGTTGAAGGTCACCTACTGTCCTTCTGGTAAGGTCCTTGATGATTCCTTTCATAGCCTTGCAGATAAGGCTGCTTAAACTTATGGGTCAATAGCTCTAGTTCTGCATGTTACTAGACTGAGGTGCATTGCGTATCACACAACATATTAATTTATGTAGTGTAGTTGATATATGGGTGATAAAAGTACACCAGGGTTGCAGTGCTTGGGGGCAGGCAACACATGGCTGTACTGTAAATATGTGACATTTTGTTAGACAGGAGCGTCAATTTTTTCCACATATAATTTTATGTCATAAATATGAAATTGACAGTAAACAGCAGTAATAAATCATAATATTTAGATTTCCATAGCACAGAGAGCAGTGGGTTTGCACTACAGCTGACAGTGTTTGTGCATGTGAGATGAACATTTCCATTACTTTCCTAGTTTGTGCATAGATAAGCAGTGCACAAATGTGAGCCATATTGCTAAAAGTCTGAGAGTTAATATTCAGTGTATGAAACCCACCTGCTGCTTAACTGACTTTGTGGCAGCAGGTGTAAATATATTAACACATTTCTTTTTGAGGCCAGATGCAATGACATTAATTGTTTATAGTATATGTATTGCTGTGTGCTGGCATAAAATAGTGGGGTTAAGCTGCATTCTGCAGCGGTAACCACGACATTGTACTGCTGCTCACCACCACTTGGCATTGCTGCACGATGCCAAACTCCACACAAGCACAGATGCCTAAAAGTGAAGAGATCCATTGCTTTTTCTGCTACTTATATGTGTTGTGGGTAAGTCTATTTTTTGACCAGATTATAGGTGTTAAAATGGAGTAGATAGGAAAATGATGAAATGGGGACCAAGCA
Source organism: Protopterus annectens (assembly GCF_019279795.1). Lineage (NCBI taxonomy): Eukaryota > Metazoa > Chordata > Ceratodontiformes > Protopteridae > Protopterus > Protopterus annectens. The sequence continues at coordinate 1,440,423,186 of NC_056744.1, read as the reverse complement.
GGGGGGAAAACAAAGGGAAAGTAATACAGGAATGTCCAGGAGGGACTTAGGAAAGAATCATAGCTATCCATTTCTTCAAAAGTAAAACTGATCATATGTGCGGAATATTAGCTGAATTTGGACTGTCACCTCCAGAGAGAGGGGTGACAACAATGTAATCATGTTGCATAGCCAACTGGACTAAATCAACTGTGTTAAGAAAACACATGTGCAAAATGGACAGCTATGCATGGGATGAATTTTTTTGTGGGACAGGTGCCCATTTTTTTTTATATAGTAAGAGAGGACTGCTGGGTAAGGGGCGTAGGCATGTCTGGGTCGGGTAAATTGGGTAGGTGAGGAAGCAAATGCAAAGAAACAAGACAAAGAAGACAAGAGACAGGGATGTTGAGGGACACAAAAGGCTGGGGGACACCATGACTAGGGTGAAGGAGGGGACAACACAGGTTCATGCCCATCAAGTCTGGAGACAGTGAGAATCAAGTTATCACCCACTGGACTGTCATCACTGTCCCCTTACTTTGCTGGCGACTGGAGTACTTGATGTCTTCTGCTATGGACCATGAGGGAGAGCAGCCTCTCCATCTGATGTAGGTGCACACCAGTGGTGCAGTGCATGACCCTACTCACCAACCCTGGCATCTCCTGTTAGGTAATGCCATCACCACTTTTGCCACTGCTCCCAGGGGGTAGCATTGCACCAGCTTCCAGGGCAATACTACCTGAGGGCACAGGTAGTGCAGAGGCAGCAGAGCCAGTGCAGCCAGGTTGGCTCCTAGATGTGCTGGACATCAGTGCTGGAGCTGGTGGAGTGGGGGGCAGGCTGATCCAGTTAGGCTGGCCTACCTCATTGTGCTGTGTGGCATTTACTGATGTGGTACACATGGATGATATGGAGACATTTTGATGACACATAATAGAAAAAAAGAGAGGCAAGGGGTGGGGGGAGAGAAAACAAGAGATAAAATTAGTTCCATCATATGTAACATACAATACATTAACGCAATTATACAACTCTTTTATCTGAAGTATTACATTTAAGTATACATCCTAACAGATACACACTATATGACAGATTGCTGAAAGTAAGCCTTGAAATGTGCATACATTGCATATACGTCTGTTCCAATTATACATATTACAGTTTACAGCAGAGCATTTGTGCCACTGGTATAGAGTTTCTAATTGTATGTATATATTCCTAAAGAAATAACAGTATTGTATAGTTGTGAATTGTGATATTTGAACCCAAAACTTCTGACTGCATACTTACTTTTACAGCTGAGATATACTTGCTCAATTTGATACAATTGTACAAAAGATGCAAAAAGCAATCTTTAACTTTTAAAGCTGCAATAACACTTCTCTTGTGCTGCATACATACCACTTGCTTTCCTCAGTCTCTCCATTTGAGCAATATGAGCCTGTTTATTGAACTCACATTCACTGGCAGCTGGGGAAAGAACAGAAAAGAACAGAAGAGCATTATGCATACTAGTCTTGTATATATTTAGCTTTCTAAGTCTTACAAGTACTCTCTCATTGTCATACTTACACAGCTGCGGGATGTCTGCAGTCCCAAACATATTCGACCAATGCTTGAGGGTATCCCTTTTCACCTGTGTAGGCCATTAAAATGATGCCTACACTACTCTCCAGTGCATGGGATGCCATTGGCACTGGATACAACTTGGGCCACACTATTCCATGCCACAGACTTGTACCGAAAGCCAGAATAGTCCTCCTGTAGAAGCCTTTGGCTGTGACACTTTACTAGAAGTCCAGTAAATGTCCTAGACACTCCACCTCTGTACCCTTAAGTTGGCATCTTCCTCTCTAAAGCCAGCCATGTCTATCAGCCAAACTAGGGCAATGGAAACTGATACTTTCCTTCCAATTCCAGTTATCATGTTTACTGGTAGTGTTTAAACCCAAAGCAATGATGCCAACCATGTTTGCTCAATGTTAAACAGAGAGCAGCAGTGCCAATCAGGGAGAAATTAGATAACTGAAACCGGAAGGTTAATCTGACACTTGGCCTTATTTTGAGGGGTGTCTACTGATGTAACCTGGAAATATATACTGGAAATTTGAAAGTAACAGTTAGGTGAGTTAAGTTTGCAGACATGCACTGAGGACATGAATGTAATGACCTGACACATTTGTTTTTGCCTTTATACAGTGAGGAAAATTGATTTTTACACTGCGGGATTCAAACCTAGGCATAAAGGACAAAACATTTTCTTCCACAGTGTTGATTTTCCATCTTTTCCCCAGAAAAAGTGATGCTCAGGCATAAAGTAAACTCTCAGTTAACCGGTACACATGGGGACTGGTAGATGCAGGATAACTGACGTTTTTGGTTGCTTGAGAGATGCTATTAAAAACAGGCCTGACTAGTATGGTACCCTATACTATTTGTTTGGTTTGACTTGTTCTCAGGTTGGAGAAACAGGGAATTTTTTTTCTATTTTCCTTTTTAAAACTCTAAAACTCTAAAAACATAAGTTAATTTTCTACAGGGGGAAAACAAAAAGTGCAACATGTGAAAATTATAATGTATTTTTTTTTTTTATATTTTTTTGCCGGTTGCTTGAGAGTGCTAGTTGCTTGAGTTCTGGTTAACTGAGAGTTTACTGTACTCAGAAATTATACATAAATACAGGTGAAAGTTTGAGCTGTTACACATGTATGTATGTGGCCTCACAAGGTTATTGGATATACAGACAGTTGTGTATGTGTCTTATGTAATTACGAAGGCCGTGCAAGTCCAGATAGCAGAATTATACTTACAGAAATATAGTAGACAGTATACCCTCAGTCATACATCTGAAAACACAGTAATGTCTCATCCCTCATGCATATAATTCATATCATCTCCACTATCTAAAGTGTTTTAAGTGAACATGAATATAATGGGAAGGGGAACAACAGTATAAGTGTATGGAATATCTAATATTAGAACCCAGAATCATGTGTATGGCAGTCCTACATTTAACATTTGTTGCCACAAGAATGTTGAAATAGTACTTCTCTATTTTTCAATTCATTGCTATAAACTGCATTGTCGCAACAGTAAAAATAGGTTGCACACCTGTACTAAAACCCAGCACCATCTGTACTCCAGCCCTACACTTTCACCTGCTGCCACATGACTAGTTCCATAAATTTCCTAATTTCCTAATCCTTCTTAAGGTCTCTGTGTTAACCACAGCGCAATGCCACTTAGTGTGTTTGCATGGTGCCCAAAAGAATTACTTGAATGTGTCCCGTTTCAGTTATTGACTGTCTGAGTCCTGTCTGCAGGTGTTCAATGGCTGCAGCTGTTGGGGAACCTTGCTAACCACTGCACAATACCTCTAAGTGCAGTTGTGTGAGAGAAAACAAAAATTGCAGCAATGTATTGTTTTTGACCTCTGTCGTTTTACAGATGCCCTGTTTGCAGATGTTGTGCAGATGTCCTGTCTGCTTCCTGGATGGGGCAGTAGTCCAGTGTGTGTACTGTCTCACTTTGTGCAAATGAGATAAGCACAGCCAAATCTGACATACATTTTTTTCTCTGTTTCCCATGTTTGGCCCAAGCCCCACATTCTGCAAACACTGCCCCCCCCCCCAAAAAAAGGGAAAAGTAGTTGAAATGAAGAAGAGCAATCTATGACATACACACTACAAAATGTTACTACACATTAAATATTTCTAAATAGCTCTGGATTTGAACTCTCACTCCAATGAACCTAAATAATGCAGTAAGGGTGCCTTATCCCACTTTGCCACACAAACACCTTTGCAGCAAGGAACTGAAATCAATTTACATACAACCAACTACATCATCATCTACAGCAAGATGAAACCATATAACAGTTATTTGTATGTTTATTAAATTTGGATGTAGTGCACTGAGTGATCCCAAAAACATTTATGTATATTCCTTGCAAATATGCAGCTCTGTCTTACTTCTGTGTTTGTTGCTCATTCTTCTCTTATCTGACCAATAATCTGAGATATGTAGTCTGTAAGCCATTCTATATTATTGTCCTTAAAATAGGTGAGGATATTAAATGGCAATAATATAATATGCAATTGCCAGCAAATGAAGGGGAGATTGGATGTTAATGAACAGAAACTGTGAATGGTTTGCTGCTTACTTTCATTTCCAACCTTGAAAAAATTACATCTAATACTTTGTAATTCTAACCTGACACACCCACTGGATGTAGGTCAGTCTGAATTGCTGTTGTGTTTTCCTTCTCCCTACCAGTAATCATTCACAGTTACAATCCATTAAAAACAAACACTGCGAGGGAATTCCTGCACTATGTTTACATTTGCTACTCTGTGTCAAGTATTTGGGATTCAGCAGTGCTAGTGAGTTCACACCTCATTTGCATCTTCCCCATGCTGACAGCCCTGAATTTACACCATAAAAAGACAGCCGTATAGCTAAGGAAACTGAAGGTGAGGAGACTTGTTTATGTGGAGAACACAGAAAAGAGGCTAATACTTTGGGATATATCTGCACAGACGTTTACTGAACTTGAGAAGGTATGCTTGCATTTTGTCAGCTATATGCTGCATGTGCTGAAATGTAATTAAGAAAAAAATGTTTAATTGTTTTATATATAGATCATAGGAAATTACTAGGCTAATGATCTAGGGTCCTTACAAGCTTAGTCAAGTTCTACCCTTATTTCCACGATCAAAACCTAATGCCTAGAGGGCCACAGGTGAAACCCCCAGGGGTGAATTTACAGAACCCATGCAATCATCCAGATTGCGTTTGAAGAGGGCCACTGAGGTGCTCTGTTTGACATGAAGTTGGAGTCTGTTCTAAAGGTGTGGTAATCTCTGGGAGACAAATATGTCCCTCCAGCAGGTTCTATTACTATCACATACCAGGTTAAGGTTTTTAGAGTGAGTAACCTGTGCAGCATTTAACTTGTAGATATGCAGCATTTCCAATAAAGCAGGGTCAGAGATTGCCTTATGTGCAAGGCAGAGATCACCTCTGAGTAGTCTGTATGAAACAGAATAAGTGAAAATGATTTCAGACGATCCACATGGGACAGATGCTGAAGACCTTGAATTTTCCTTGTCACGAACCTTTGTGGTTTCTCCAATTGCTGCAGGTGCTTGGAAAGGTATATACTAAAAGAGGCATTTTAATTAAATATTGGCCTGATGAGTGAAGAGTACAGGGAGGTTATAACTTCTTTTTTCTGGAGGCAATGCCCTTACTGATGAGATGAGCAATACAGAATAACATTCTTACCACTGTGGAGACATCGTGTTCAAAGGTAAGATTGCTGTCAATCTGTGTGCCCATGTCTCCCACCACTGAGGGCATACTTAAGGTGTTGCTATTAATGTGGTAGTTAAGTTATTAGGAACATCACTCTTACTGAAAGAGATGATAATACATTTTTTGCATTGAGTTTAAGGCCATGACTTTGGCACCAGTCATTTGTTTGGGTAAGACCATCTTGTAGGATGTTGACATCATTTGGAGATTATATGACTGCTCCCAGTTTGCAGTCATCAGCAAACTTTGTCAGCCACAGACCTTTAGTTTTGCTTGTACTTTGGAGAAATAGATTCCAAAAAGTAGAGGTCCCAGGACTGAATCCTATGGAACACCACTGGTTACAGTTCTACTGTTGGAGATGGATTCCCCTATTTTGACTATATGTGTTCTATCAGTGAGTCAGTTAGCAACCCATCTAATAATATATCGGTTGATACCTAGCTGGGTGAGTTTGTCAATGATGCTTGAGTGGGAGATAGTATCAAAAGCCTTGGCTAAGTCTAGGTAGGCTGCATGCACAGATTTCTCCTCGTCCAGGGCCTTGGTGACTGCCTCAATGTAGTCACCAGGTTTAACAGGCATGATATGCCTTTGCAAATCCAAACTGAGTAAGGTCAAGTGTTGGGAGAGTGCCTATATCTTTATTGATAAGGTCCATGACGATTCGCTCCATGGGCTTGCAGATGAAGCTAGAAAGGCTAATAGATCCTGGGGTCAGTGGAAGCACCCCCTTTGTGCAAGCGTATAATGGTGGCCATTTTCCATTCAGCTGGCATGAAGCTGGTGCTTAGACTATGATTGAAAAGAGTACCCAGTGGTGTTACTAATTCTTGTTGGAGCCCATGCAGAATGCAGCCTGAGATGTTATCAGGTCCCATAGATGCTGTGTTTTTGGCCTTAGAGGGGGTGGTTATGACCTGCTCTTTAGAGATACAAGGTAGCAGACAGGTGGTAGGGATATCATGGGGTACATCTGGTGGGGAAAAGAACTTGTCAGCCAACCAGTTAACTATGTCCACAGGCTCATTATATGCGGTATCATTAACTTCCAGTTCAGCACAAATCTGGGCCTTTCTTTTTAGGTTATGGATGTAACTAAAGAATGGCTTATGGTTGTCCTTAGTTGAGGAAGCTAATTTGGATTCATAATTTGCATTGGAGAACTTCACAAGAAGTCTTATTTGCTTGTTTAAGCTGAGGGGGGAGTGTTTCCAGTTTAGGGCTCAATCCTTCTTACTCTTAGACAGCAATTTCATCTTCTTTTTGTAAAGCCTGCTAACAGCAGTTGTCCACCAGGCAGGTTTGCTCTTCCTTGAGGAGCTTGTTTTGGTCCTATCAAGTAAGGCCAACACACTGCAGTTATACAGGTGTTTGTATAAAGCATTCGTGTAGAACCTGGCATAGTTGACAATTCTATTTGGGGGGAGTGCAGTGTAGCTATTGATACCATCCCGGTAAGAGGTTATAATCTGCTTTGGAGAAGTTTCTTAGTCTAATTGCTACTGGAAGGGTGGGGTGTGATAGTTACTTCAAATTAGACTGATTTGTGGTCAGATCTCACCAGGAAAGACCTCACAGCGGGGGTGCTACAGTGGTCCCCCATATTGGTAAGCACTAGATCCAGGATGTTGGCACCCCTTGTGGGGATGTCAACCAGCTGGTCCAGGGCATTGGAGTTAATGAAGTCAAGGAACCTTTGGGCAAGTGAGTTTGAGCACGAGTAATTTACTCAGTCGATGGATGGGTAGTTAAAGGCACCCAAAACCATGGTGTTCGGAGGTATCTTGATAGACTCAAGTAGATCCAAATAGGCAGAGTGGGTGTCTTGATTCACAAAGGGGGTCCTGTATCTGGCAATGACTTGAATAGGTGCCCTACCAATGGCAAATTGAGCCTGAAGAATCTCCAAGGAATCATACTGTTTAACCAATCTAGAAGTGTATTTATCTTTAATGAATATTTATATACCTCCTCCTTTAGTTTTCACACCTTCAGTTTGTAGTCTGAACGTGTGGAAGGAGGTGTAATCTGGTATGGCTGGGGTGCTCTCCACGGCCTTGAACCAGATCTCTGTGACTGCACAAATGTCTGCATCTTCCAAGGTGAGAACTGCTTCCAGTGAATGCAGTTTCATATTAAGACTCCTAGCACTTAGCAGTATATCCTTCAGGTTGCTTTTAGATGGAGTTTTTATGTCAGGATTTTTGTCCTTGAGACACTACCTAAAAAGGCACTATGGAGGTGGCAAGACCCTTAGCCAGTAGCAGAAATCCCAGAGGTGACAGATTAAGACCATCTCTGGCAAATCATTGTGGTCTGTCAATCATGGCATCCCAGGCTGATAGATACTGGACACCCTTAGAATGACACCAGAAACTAAGCCAATCATAGAAGTCAATCATTTTCTGTTTATAGTGAGGCATCATCCTAGGAGAAGGTAAAATGCTGCTTAAGGCTAGGGACATACCTGACTGAAACACATAATCTGAGAGCTCAGTCATGTCTCTCTTCATATAGTCCAGAGAGGTATGTATCAAGTATTTCACACCAACGTGGACTATGACAGAGTCAGAACAGTACCTGTCACTGAGAAACTTGAGTGCATGTGTGATATGGTGGATCCTAGCACCTGAAAGACAGCTGACTGTGACATTCTCCTTATCCAGCCTGGTGAGAGGGACATCTGTGTGTCTTATAATGGAATCACTATGACGAATATGCTTGGGTTTGTGTTTTGCCTTAAGGGCTTGACAGGTGAGACACTGGTGCATGAGCTATTATGTGTATTGTCTTCTGTAGAGGAAGTATTATGTGTAGCATGTTTGTGTTTGTATAAATACAAATAAAAATAAATAAATAAATAAATAAATAAATAAATAAATAAATAAAAAGAAAACCACAAGTGATAATGGAGCACTATATCACACAAAATGAACTTTAATCCACTGGTTTAGCACTTTCAGCCCAAGAATTAGGTCTTCATCAGAACAAAGTGTTAAAAAACTGTCTCATTTTTATACCATCATCAATGCACATCACACAAATCAAATCTCATTTTACTTAAACTTAATGGAAAAACTGTTTAAAATGTGTTTGAATAAAAATGCATTTTAAATAAAGCATACATTTCTAACAAACATATAAACTATTTACATTTGTTGTATTAAGCTTTTCTTTTCAACACAGCTTTATAGTTGACATCATTGTTAAGCCCTGGTGCCCTGCATGAATCTAATAAAACCTACCATTTAAACTCTCTAAAACCTAGTTCCCCATCTCTGTCTCCATTAAATCCCAATGGAACATGATCTATAACTGTAAAAAGAAACTTAACACTGTTATTGCTACTCACAGAGTTTAAAGTGTGCTTGTAAAGAGCATTATTTAAATTTTTCTTTTTGATGGCGCAATAGTGTTCATACATTCTGTTTTTAAGTTGCCCATTGGTTTTCCAATATAGAATGAAGAACAGGTGGAGCATTTTGTCAAGTATACCACAAATGTAGAATTACAACTAAAAATGTCTGGAACATGCCACATCTTGCTTTGAGTTGCAACATTAATATCTGCTCCCTCTGAAATGTATTTACAAAAACTGCAACTTTTACATTTAAAAGTACCTATGTTGCCTTGGGGCTTTTTTCTTTGTCCACTTTCTAACATTTCTTTGAAATTCCTTCCTCTTGTGTTAACAAACATGGGGGCTTCTCCTACTACCATCTGAAGATCACTATTTGAAAGTAATATTCTCCAGTTGTCGGATACTATGTTTTTAATTTCTTTACTGTCTAAGGTAAAGGTTAACAACAACATGGATGTTACCCAATCCTTCTTGTTTCATCTGTTTCCACTAAGCCCCTCCCTTTCACTTGTACTAATAATGTCTTGGACTATTTTAGAAGGGTACCCTCTGTTTTTAAATCTAGAATGCAATTCCTGCACTAACAAATCTGTGTTTCATCGCTTGTAAGTCTCTTAAATCTTACTAACTGCCTCTTTATAATGTTATATTTCACATAAGTGGGATGCATACTAGAGTAACACAAAAGTCCATTGCTTGACACATTCTTATAACTGATGCAGGAAAAAAAAAATCCCCAAAAAAGCCCAAAAAATCTTTACCTTCCTCTTTAATAACTTCTAAATCTAAGAAATATATCTTGCAATTATCCCAGCTACCGGTAAAATGTAAAAAAGAGGTACTTTTACATTTGTGGTATACATGGCAAAATGCTCCACCTGTTCTTCATTCTATATTGGGAAAACCAATAGGCAACTTAAAAACAGAATGTATGAACACTATTACGCCATCAATAAGAAAAAAAAATAGATAATGCTCTTTACAAGCACACTTTAAACTGTGTGAGTAGCAATAACAGTGTTAAGTTTCTTTTTACAGTTATAGATCATGTTCCATTGGGCTTTAATGGAGACAGAGAAGGGGAACTAGATTTTAGAGAGTTTAAATGGCAGGTTTTATTAGATGCATGCAGGGCACCAGGGCTTAACAGTGGTGTTAACTATAAAGCTGTGCTGAAAAGAAAAGCTTATTACAACAAATGTAAATAGTTTATATGTTTTTTTAGAAATGTATGCTTTATTTAAAATGCATTTTTATTCAAACACATTTTAAACAGTTTTTACATTAAGTTTAAGTAAAATGAGATTTGATTGGTGTGATGTGTATTGATGATGGTATAAAAATGAGACCGTTTTTTAACACTTTGTTCTGATGAAGACCTAATTCTTGGGCTGAAAGCACTAAACCAGTGGATTAAAGTTCATTTTGTGTGATATAGTGCTCCATTATCACTTGTGGTTTTCTTTTTATTTTACCAAAGTTACACAAAGTGTGAGACAAGTCTGCAGTTTTCTTTGATGTTTGTGTTTGTGTTTGTGAGGTCTCTGGTGTTTAGGAATGTTTCTGGTGAGGACCTCCGCATATGTAGGTATGTGTGATATGTGTTTGGGTAGAGTAAAAGGTGTGGTGTGCATGCTGACAACCTGCTCATTGTCATATGTACTGATTGGTGTGTGAGAGAGCATGGATTCAAAGTTCTTAATATAGTTGCATCTCTCACACATTGAGTTTGTGTGGACTAGGAGTAGAGGGTTGTCAGTGAATATGAGGCAGTTGCTACACTGCCTCAGGATTCCATGTCAATCAAGCAGGCTGGAGAAACTGTGTAAAATTGTCCATCCATGGTGTTAGGTAAATTTATATGGTCAAGAAAAGAGGTCACACTTAGGAATGGCTAGTGGGTGAGAGGTGTGTTGGTACCGCTGAGGCTAGGCTTAGTGTTCCACCTGACAGTAGAGAAGGGCCATGGAAAACCTCTGGAAGACCACAAGTAAAGTGATAAGGGAAAATTTAACAAGCAAAACATTTGCGTCTATAGCCACCTATGGTAACCACCGCTATGCAGCAGTGCACAACGGTGAGCTACACACAAACAAATGCAAATGCAGGGCTTAAATAAACCAAGAAATAACCTTTTTAACTCAAAATAGCCAATAAGGACACACTCTGAGCTCTAGTCTCATCACCCTCAATTAGACAAGACAGCACTCTCCTTCCACAAGGGTTCAGAAGGGCCTTCACCAACAAGTACGGCTTGAATTTGATGCTCAGAAGTTATATAACAGACCCAGAAACAGCAAACCTGGAAATGGGCTATGCTACATTTGAACTAGTACAGTATACAGTAAAATGTGGCAAAAAGACAGTTCAGACAATTCAAACATACAGTAGAATGCAAATACAAATTAAAGTGCAATATAAGAGCAAAAACAGGTACTTATAGTTAGGTGGAAGCAACTGATGCCTCAGATATTTCAGTATCTCAGAGAATAAGAAGTTATGTCTTACCATAACGATCCATGTGAATTGTTCATCTCGCCTTTGTTCTTACACATGGGGTTCGGAGCCGATCCTCGGCTCCGAGTTGGCCGCATCACTAGCTCGCATCTTCGAGAAAGCTCGAGGCACAGTAATATCCCATGATCCTCCAGTGCTAACCCTCAGATCTAGTTTGCTATACCAGAAGAATCACTCTTAGAACTGTGTCTAAAACACTTATAAACAGATACTGCAAAGGGTCTGGAAACCTTCTGCCATGTAGAGGATAAAAGATGTCATTACTGTTGTTAATAACATGCCAACAATACCTAGAAAAGGCCGAAAAGGAATCTAGTTGAAAACCGTTCTCCTAGACGGTAGGACGGGGGATGGAGGGGGGGAATGTAAGAACAAAGGCGAGATGAACAATTCACATGGATCGTTATGGTAAGACATAACTTCTTAATGTGAAATTGTTCAATCTCGCTGTTTGTTCTTACACACGGGTAGCGTCCCTAGCTCCTTTTTCCCAGGTGGCTCAAGGGAGAACATTCCTGAGAACAGTGGAACCAAACGTCGCCCTGTCCCTGGAACTCTTGTCTAGCTTGTAGTGGGCGATAAAGGTATGCGGTTTTGCCCAAGTTGCCGCTGCACAAATGGTATCTAAGGGCAAACGAGCGGTATGGGCTGAAGAGGTAGCAATCGCCCTTGTAGAATGAGCTCTGGGTTTGAAAGGGAGTTGCTGTTTAGATTCAGCATATACGAAATTTATGCAATCTGAGAGCCATTTGGATAAAGTAACCTTCGTTACTGCCTGTCCTTTTCTTTGGTCAGCATATGAGACAAATAGTTGATCTGACTTTCTGTGCTCTTTTGTCCTATGTAAGTAAAATCTTAGTTGTCTGTGAACGTCCAGCTTGTGCAATGTGTATTCTAGCTTATTGGAATGATTTTTAAAGAAGGTAGGTAGTTCGATAGATTGATTGATGTTCTGAATCGAACAAACCTTCGGAAGGAAGGACGGATTGGTGCGCAAGGTTACTCTATCTGGATGAAAAATCATGTACGGGGGTCGGATAGATAGAGCCTGTAACTCTGAAACTCTTTTGGCGGAAGTGATGGCAACCAGGAAAAGTGTTTTCCACGAAAGAAATTTTAACAGAGTTGTGGTAGCTGGTTCAAAAGGGGGTAACATGAGTTGTGACAGCATGAGATTAAGATTCCAAGGTGCTATTGGATTATGAAAGGGGGGACGGTGGTGAAAAGTACCTTTCATGAAGGCTTTACAAAGCTTGTGGGACATAAGAGAACCATCCTCATGGCCAATATGAAAATTGGAAACAGCGGCCAGCTGAACCCTTATAGTGGATGTTGATTCTCCTTCTTAAAAAAGTGAGGTGAGGAAATCTAGTATCTTGTGTACTGGGGCCCCGAATGGATCTATACCTTGTTTGGAGGCCCAGTGCGCAAAACAGTTACATTTGCTGTTGTACAATTTTCTTGTAGATGGTTTGTGAGAAGATACAATAATTTGTTGTACTGCAGCAGATAGTAACTCCGACCTGGCTAAGATGGGAAGTGGAGCAGCCAAGCTGTCAGTTTGAGGGACTTGAGGAAGGTGTGAGGAACTCCTGACAAATGTGTCAACAGATCTGGCTCCGGGTCCAGTATCCATGGTTCCTCCACTTGATGGGATTGAAGGAAAGGAAACCAGATTTGTCGAGGCCAGAATGGGGCTATCAGTATTATGGTCCTGTCCAGACATTTGGCTTTCTGCAAGAACCTGGGAATTAGTGGAACAGGAGGAAAAGCGTAAAAAAGACCCAGGGGCCAATCGTATACCAGTGCGTCCATGGGGACACCCCCTGGGGGGGTAACAGGGCAAAGTAGCTTCTGCATTTGGCATTCAAAGGGGATGCACACAGGTCGCAGCAAGGCTGGCCCCATCTGAGGAAGATCTCTTCCGCCTCTTGAGGTTTGAGGGACCACTCGTGAGGGAACAGGATGGCTCTGCTCAACCTGTCCGCGATTACGTTGGAAGTCCCCGGGATGTGCGTTGCTTGCTTGTTTATGTACCAGACCACTGACATGTTGTCCATCTGAACTGTCACTGTTCCCCGAGGTAAGGACTTGTGAAAGTGTTGCAATGCTAGAAACACTGCCCTCAGCTCTAGAACATTGATGTGCAGATTGTACTCCAAGTTGGACCATTGACCTTGGACTGTTTGTCCCTGAAAGAATCCCCCCCACCCTACCAGGGAAGCGTCCGTGGTTAGAGTTGCTACCGGACTGGGTAATACAAAGGGTCGTCCCAGTGTTAGCTCTTGACTGTGTATCCACCACAAGAGATCCTTCTTGCAAGAATTCGTGATCAAGATTTTGTGAGACAGTGGAAGTTGTAGATACAACCACTGGGCGAAAAGCATCCATTGAAGGATCCTCATGTGCATCCTGCCTAAAGGAACTACAAGAAGGGAGGCTGACATCAAGCCTAGCACTCTTAATATTTGTCATGCAGGGACTCTCTTGTTGTGAAGAAGGAGCGAAATTTGATGCCTGAGGTCTGATACTCTTGGTGGGGGGAGAGTAACTTGAGCCAGGGAAGTGTCTAGTTGTGCTCCTATAAATAAGATACGCTGTGACGGCAATAAGACAGATTTTCCAAAATTCACCGTTATGCCTAGTGAAGAGCAAAGACTGATGGTGTAGTCCCTGGCTTGTAGAAGACGACACTTGGTGGTGGCGGAAAGGAGCCAGTCGTCTAGATAAGGAAACACCTGGAATCCATTTCGTCTCAAGTGAGACGCTACTACTGCCATGCATTTGGTGAACACCCTGGGGGCTGAGGTGAGACCAAAGGGCAGAGCGCGAAACTGGAAATGACTGGCTCCCAGCTGGAAGCACAAGTGATCTCTGGACGCCCTGGCTATTTTGATATGGTAGTATGCGTCTTTGAGATCTATAGAGCACATCCAGTCGCCCTTTTGCAGAAAAGGGAGGACTGACTGAAGTATGACCATCTGGAACTTTTCGTTTTTCACAAAGGTATTTAACTTGCTGAGGTCTAAAATTGGCCTCCAGTCCCCTGTTTTCTTTGGAACTAAAAAGAACCTTGAGTAAGTTCCAGATCCTATTTGGTCCACTGGGACTGGTTGGATGAATCTGTTTTCGAGCAACCTTCCTATCTCTATGGTTGCTTGGTCTCGCAGACTGGGTGGAACATCTGGGAGTTTTTTGGAGTTTGGTGGTATTTTTATGAAGGGGATGTTGTAGCCTCTGGCAACTATGCTTTTTACCCAGTAATCTGATGTAAGATTTAGCCAGGCCTCTGGGTATAAAGCCAAGCGACCCCCGACTGCCTCCAGGGTAGGACAGCCGGGCCTGCACTCAGCAGTGCTGAAAGGGTTTCCCAGAGAAGGTCTCTTTGTCACCCTGATTTTGCGGACCCCCTCTGCCGGCTGGGCGGCGTCTTCCGTTTCTTCCCCCTCCTCTGCCTCTGGAGGGGGCGTCACTTTGGGTGTGTTGAAAAGATCCCTGGGTCTTTCGGAACCACATCTTTCCTCCTCGTTGCCCTTTAGGGTAGGGTCTAGATGGAATGGAAAAATGGACCCCTACGGCAGACAGGGTCTTCCCTTCTTGTTCACACCTCGTGAGAGTCTCCTTTACTTTGGGCCAAACAAGGAGGCACCATCGAAGGGGGCGTTGGCAAAGGAAGACTTAAAGGCTTCCGCAAAGGAGCATAAGCGCAACCAGGATTGTCTTCTCAGATTGCCACTCTACTCGATCCTTCTGCTGCGTATGAAACCAGCCTCATGGACGAGTTGACTATGGAATTTAGGGTGTTAAGTTGCGCTGTCACTTTCTCGGCGACAGTGGCAACTGTGTGTCCCTGTAGAGTATCTCCTAATTCCTTAATGAGATCTCTCTGTAAACGCGTGAAATGCGTAAGGTAGTTGAGAGATCGGATAGAAAAAGTCGCCGAAATAAATATGCGCTTCCCATATCTGTCCATTGCCCTAGAATCCTTATTAGGAGGATGGACAGAGGAAGATGATTCAGACATCTCTTTCTTAGTGGCCACCGCCACCACCATAGTGTCTACGGGAACTCCTTTTGTAAGATAGGCTTTATCTTGGGGAGCCGTCATGTATTTATTTGGTTTACGGGGAACTGGTTCCACTGTATCAGGTGTTTCCCAAGCCCTCCGAGCTATAAGCTCCATGAGATCATCAAAGGGTGGAGTCACCCAGGAGGTAGAAGGTTGAGCCCCAAATGCCTTCAGTAATACCGATTCATCCACAGAAGGGGTAAGGGTTTGCCAGTCACCTCTTTGCTTCATGATTTCCAAAATGTCTGCAAATGAGACATCCTCAGAGGTGGACCGTGGGGACCCTTCTGTTTCATCTAAATCAGTATCAGACGTGAGAGATTCCTGAGGGGAATCTATGTGCCTCCTCTTGCACAGTCATTTCCTCGGAACATCCTCAGCAGGAGCTTCTGGGGATGCATCCGAGGAACCAGAGTCACCCTGTGGGGACTTCTGAGGCATTGGGTCTCGACGCTTAGTGGGGACCGAAGGCACAGAAGCAGAACACGGACCTTTTGGGGAAGGAGATGAAGATACCGATGAAGTACGTGTCTGATCAGACAAGACCTTCCTCATGATGTCAAAGGCACCGGTGCCCCAACCCGAAGATCCGACCCGATCTGAAGAAAGGGGTCGTTTCTCCGGAATCAGAACCACGGGCTCCAACACCGAGGACGGATCTGAACTGATCTGAGCCGAGGCACTGAGGGGAAGAGTCGGAACCGACATCTCGGTTCGACTATCCCCCCCGGAACCCAGGAAAGATCTTCGGCTCTGAGACTCTCCGGCTGGTTCTGAAGGAGTCGAGGTCAACGGTGCCGATAGCACTACTGGAGGCTTCGGCACTGAGGGTTCTACAACCATTGGTTTTTCGGCTCCTAACACAGATGACTCGACGGGTCTCGGAGGAGGAAGTGTCGAGGGAACTGGAATAGCTTTGAGTTTCAAAACCAGCTGGGATGAAACCTCGATTAATTTGGACAAGGCCGAGTTCTCCATAAGCTTCTGTACCACTCGGTTTACATCGGAATAGGAAAGTGGCCTCGAAGAACGGGTCGAAGGGATCGAAGCCGTCACCGAGCGAAGGATAGCCGAAGGTGGTACCTCTAATACCGGCTCCAAGACCTGAGCCTCGTGCAGAGATAGAGTCTCGACAGCCGGCACCAAAGTCATAGGAGCCGGTGTCCGAATCTAAAAAGAGGTGCTCAGAACCGATGACTTGGGCTCCAACACTCTTGAAGACTTCGACCCCTTCGAAGACTTAGAAACCAGTTCAGCCTTGTCCAGGACCTCCTGAAACTCAGGTTTAAGCAACCCTCTGTCCACCAACTTCCTGCGTCTTTCCATCATGACCCTCCCACTAAAGGAATGACAGATGGAACAGTCTTCCTGCAAGTGGAGAGGGCCAAGACAGTAGACCCAGGATGAGTGGTTGTCAGTAATGGACATCTTCTGTCTACACTGACACCTTTTAAAACCACTTTTGGTCTTTTCTGACATCTTACACTCTTAAGAACAGAAAACATTTTTTTTTTTTATAATATATGTTAAATACAATAGTATACACTCACACAGCACACTAAGATATATATGTATATATATATATATATATATATATATATATATATATATATATATATATTTTTTTTTAAGTACTGTAAATAGTTACAGAAAAAGAATGGCCTAAGGCCCTTACTAACTTTCTAAATAACAACCTGACTACAACTACTTTAAACAATTACTAGATATTAAACCTATCAAATACTATAAAGAAAAGTAAAAATTGAAGTAAAATTTGGAGTAAATATATGGAA
Organism: Protopterus annectens; assembly: GCF_019279795.1. Taxonomy (NCBI): domain Eukaryota; kingdom Metazoa; phylum Chordata; order Ceratodontiformes; family Protopteridae; genus Protopterus; species Protopterus annectens. The sequence continues at coordinate 1,440,406,144 of NC_056744.1, read as the reverse complement.
ATAACAAGATATAATAAGAAAATACTACTGGCCCGAGCCTCTCGATGTGATCTGCTGCTAGCGACAAACTAGATCTGAGGGTTAGCACCGGAGGATCATGGGATATTACTGTGCCTCGAGCTTTCTCAAAGATGCAAGCTAGTGATGCGTCCGACTCGGAGCCGAGGATCGGCTCCGAACCCCGTGTGTAAGAACAAACGGCGAGACTGAACAATTTCACATGAGATGGTTTTAACGCTCAAGTGATACCAAACAGTCTAGATTCAGCAAGTCTGAATCTGGTCTATGTTAAAAAATGCAGAAGTACTAGAAATTCAAAGTGCATAAAATCACAGTTACAGCATCAAAAACAGTTTAAATAAAGCAGCAATTCCCAGCTTAGAAGGATGTAGACCACACTCTCCGATCACAAGAGTCTAGACTACAAATCCTCCTAATGTAAAACAACTAGTTTTGGAGCTCAAGTAGTTAAGTCAGAACTAAGACACTTCAGAATAGCAGACATGATAATTTATTTTATTTTTATTTTATTTTATTTTACATTTGTTGACCGGGCTAGTCTAGCTGGATATATGTCCATTTTCAGTAGAGGCCCGGGGAGAAAAGCTCCACACATAACATAATAAAGACAGAAAGACAAGTTATTAATAAAGACATACAATAAAAATAGAAATATAAATCAAATCAACTTGTTAGTAAAATCAACATACATTTAAGGAACTCAAACAGTTTAAACTCATACACAATGTTCTGTCGGTTTCAAAGCAATTTAAGGTTATACAGTAAGGCATCAGCCATATAGATAACAGTTAAAGCTCAGAAGGGTAGAGAAGTAGAAGGAGTATGAAAGATAAAATTATAGGGAAGAGGCAGGAGTCTGGAAGTGAAGAGAGGAAAAGAAAGAAGACAGTCAAGAGGAGGTGGGAGAGATGGGAGAAGTAGGTCAGAGCATAGAAGGACAGCAAGGGAAAAGAAACAGGGTAGAAGTTAGTTTTTAAGCAAAATGAAGGGTTAAAGGTAAAGAGAGGGTGGGGAGAGGGGAGTTAGCCTGGAGTACTACAAGAACAACGCCAGTGGTTTTGGAAATACAGTTTGATTTGTTGTTTGAAGAGAGGTAAGGATGAGATTAGAGTTAACTCTTTGGGCAGCAAATTCCATAGTCTGCCTACAGTATTGGTGAAAAGAGAGTCACCAGCTAAGTTGTGGGCCTTTATGGATTTGGTCATAAGTTTACAAGAGGAATGAAGAGAGGTGAGATTGTTATAAGGGAGTAAAAGTTGTGATAGTATAGGGGTGTTACTAGGTTGGTACAGTAATTTGTGGGCAATCGTAAGTTGTGAGATAATAAGATAGTTTTGTAGTTCCAGCCAGCCTAAGTGTTTCAAATTGAGGCAGTGATGGGTTCTAAAAGGGTTACCAGTGGCGAAGCGGGCAATGTTATTGTAGCAAGTTGCTAGCTTGTTTAGGTTAGTTTTTTTGAGGTTAGTGAAGATAGGAGAGGCATAAAAGAGAGTAGATATAAGGTGGGAGTGAGCAATAGTAGCTCTAGTAGATGGGGTGAGAAATGGTTTAATATGGTATAATGATCCTATTTTTCTGTTAACTGATTTAATGGTGTTGTTGATGTGTTGGTCAAAAGAGAGATTGTTATCAATGGTAATTCCTAGTAGTTTAGTTGTGGAGTCAGGACAGATGACAGTGTTGTTGTTTGAGGAGATAGAGAAGTTTAGTGGAGAGGTACGAGTTGTGGGGGTGAAGAGGAGAAGTTTGGTTTTTTTAGCATTGAGAAGTAGGTACCGTCTAGTAAACCATGTTTCTACAGTGCTGAACATAGTTTGAGTTAGAGAGATAAGTTCTGAAGAGGAGGATGCTGAACAAATGATAGTGGAGTCGTTTGCATATTGAATGCAGGTAGCTTGAGGAATTACAGAGTGGAGATCATTAATATAGAGGGAGAAGAGGAGAGGACCAAGAATGGAGCCCTGAGGGACTCCAATCGCAATGGGTAGTAGGAGGAGATGTGGTTTTCCCAAAGAACGGCTTGTTGTCTGTTACTGAGGTATGATGTAAACCATTTGATGGCAAGGCTATCAAATGAGAGGGATTCGAGAATGCTGATTAGAGAAGAGTGGTTGACCATGTCAAAAGCTTTGGAAAGGTCAATGAATAGGGCAGAAGAGAATAGATTATTGTTGTGATTGCTGTTAATGTTATCTACAAAGGAAAGGAGGGCAGTGGTGGTGGTATGGTGAGGTCTAAAGCCATGTTGACACTTAGCTAAAATATTGTGAAGAGAGAGGTACTGTACAAGTTGCTGATGAATACATTTTTCCATAATTTTTGCTAATGGAGAAAGAAGAGCAATAGGTCTGAAGTTGGAATAGTCAATAGAGTTACCGCCTTTGTGTAGTGGGATTATATGAGAGATTTTCCAGATATGAGGGATGGTTCCCTCCTGGATGGTCCTATTTATGAGTATAGTAATTGGGTAAGCAATTTCTTTGGCTGCCTTTTGCAGAAAAAGGGAAGGGAGCTTGTCCGCAGAGGGGGTACAAGGTTTCAGTTTGAGAATAAGTTTGAAGATGAAGGAGGTAGAGATGGGTTGTAGAGAGAAGTTGAAGGTAGAGTTTACTTGATTGTTAGGAGGATAAAAGTTATCAGTGTTTAATTGTCTAGCGAGAGACTGAATAGTTTCAGAAAAGAATGAGTTAAAAGCATTTGCAGTTTGAAGAGGGGTGTCTGGGTCAGCATTTAGTGGGGAGGGAGTTTTAGCTGTTCCTGGTGAAAGGAGTCTATTGATAGAAGACCAAAATTGTTTGGGTTTATTTAAGTTGGTTTCTTGTAGGTTGCAGTAGAACTTTCTTTTATCGGTGAGAATGGCTTTCTTGGTAAGATTTCTAAGTTGGCGATAGTGAAGAAAATCGGAGCTGATTCTATGGGACCTCCATTTATTCCATATCTTGTTTTTAGAGAGGATTAGTTTTTCAGTTTCATTTGAGAGCCAAGGGGCTGTATTAGATTTCATTCTACTAGTACGCTCAGGAGCATGTTTGTCCAAAATAGAAAGGAAAGTAGAATTAAAGAATAATACTGCTTCAAGTGGAAGAGTCTTTAAGGGGTTCCAGTTACAAGCCCTGAGTTCATTTTGAAATAGGTCGATTTTAAAGTGTTTAGTAGAACGTATTTGTCTTATATTAGGGAGGTGAAGATAATCAGTCTTCTCTCTTGTAATGTAAGTTAAGCAATGATCACTGAGGTCATCAGGCATAGTCCCAACTATATAAGTGATGTTAACTTTGTTTATAAGAATCCAGTCTAAAATAGTCTGTTTCCTGTTTAACTTATTAAGTCTTGTTGTAGAGGTAATGGTTTGGGTACAACCATTTAGGTTAATGTAAGAGGTGGGATTGTCAGTATTAATAGTATTCCAGTCGATATTTAAGTTGCCAAGAATTATAGTTTCTTGGGGGTAGTTGTTGGAAACCCAATTGAGAAAGTCTTCTACAATTGGTATGTTGTTTCCAGGAGGTATGTATAGGCAGATGATATAAAGGGCTTTCTTAGCATTAAGTTGAAGTTTCGTGATGATGGCTTCCACCTTACTATCTTGGGTTGGACAGGCTGGAAGGGTAGAGATATTAAGATGATTCTTAAACAGTATTGCTACTCCACCACCCTTTCGTTTAGTACGGTCAAGCCTAAGTATATTATAGCCTTGTGGTATAATTTCAGTATCTTTAGTGGCTGGCTTTAGCCAGGTTTCAGAGAGACAGAGAATGTCAAAGCAGTGAGTATCTAGGAGGGTGTGTAAGTAGGGTACTTTGTTGTTTACGCTTCTTATGTTAAGGTGTCCTATGAGGAGGGTATTATTGGTACAAGGTTTAGATGCTTGTGAAGAAGGATACACGGGGCAGGGGTTGGGGTGAATGTCACCATCTTGTAAGGTAAGATCAATAGGCTTAGATGTGATTTTGATTCTGAGAAGGGTTAGAGGTCTTATTTTTTTATCTGAGGGTGGGGTGTAGGTGAGGAGAGAGTACCTATGGTATTTGGGTAGGAGGTAGCTTGGGGTGGTATTGGTATTAGAGAAAGAAATATGAGGAGTGTAGAAGGAAGATGTATGTGTCTGAGAGTGTTTTGGCTGAAAGAGAAGTGGATACTCGAAGAAGGTAAGGAGGTAGGTTGAGTAAAGAGTAGTTAAGAGTAGAATCAAGAGTAAAAGCAGTGTGGATAGGTTGAGACTCATAAGTTAGAAGTGGTTATAGGGAAGAGGTAAAATATTAGGGGTAGTCAGGAGGAAGTGTGTGTGTATAATGCAAAGAAGGATAATATCCAGGTGAAACAGGAGATATGGCTATAGAAGGAAATGTGAGGTAGAGGGAGGGGTGAAATGAAAGGGGTGATATAGAAAGAGAGGTAATAGAGGTAGAAGAGAAAAGGTGAGAATAGGATAGGAGGGCTAGTATGTAAAAGAGAAAAGTGGGAGGAGAATATGGAGTGTGTGGAGGGGAGGGGATTAGTTTGGCGGGAAAGACAAAGGATAGGATGATAGGGTAGGGGGAGGGACTAGAGAAGTATAAGGTTAGGACCCCTGGGGGTAGGGAGGGGAGCGGAGTGAGCCCGCAGGGCGAACGGAGCAGGATACACAGAGTAGACCAAGGAGGAAGGAAAAAGTATCAGAGAAAGCTAGGTAAGTCAAGGTAAGAGAAGGTAGCCTGAGGAGGAGAGAATAAAGAGAACTTCGAAAGGAGGAAAGGGATAGAAATAGGTAAGGTGCGATAGGAGAATTAGTTAGAAATGAAATGCAAGTAAAATGAGTATAGCGGGCAAAAGCGGAGGTGCAGTGAGCATACACAGGAGTTCTCAAGGAAGAACCAGACCAAAGGGTGAGAGAGTGTAGGCTAGGTAGCAGTGTAAAGGGAGAGGGAGGAAGGTAATAAGGAGTGGAAGGGGAGGGCTGCTGCTGGCAAGCGTAGCTGGGGCAAACAATAAAACTTAGCAGGGTAACTTGGTTATAATCTATACATGTTGGTATAAGTCGACGTACTTTCGTGGTAGCTTGAGGTAGTGGGATAGCAGAAGGCACTGTCCTAAACTTTCCAAGGGTAGCAGGCAGAGAGCACCCTAGTATAGGTAGTAGAGAGTTTCAATCCAGGCAAACAACACAAGGTGAATCAAGGGATAGCTAGTCCAAGAGGAAAAGTGGAAGAAAAAGATTAGATAAAATTAAAAGCGCAAAAAATACAATATTCTAATACAGTGCAAAATAGACAGGTTATCCAGGTATGGAGCTTAGTAGTAAACACAATAAGTCACAATAACAGTCAGGCTAGGCTAAGCATTTACATCAAACAATAGAGCGACTAGGCATAGTATAAATAGAAGATAGATTGCATGAAAGGTTACTGCAAGCTATGAAAGTACACAACCACAGTAGAAGCTGTAGCTAATGCAAACAATTTAGTAGGATAAAACCAGGTATAGTGAGGGGAAGCCCTTAACTGTGGGATCCCAGCCCAGTCTGCACGTCTAAGGCCACGCTAGTAACACGCAGTTCAGATTTGGGGCAGAGGAAATCAATTTAGGCCTTTACAATACTAAGCCAGTAAATGGAGGGGCAGTCCCCCTGGTCGTTATGAAATCCTAGGTTAAATGGTCACGCAATAACTACCAAATGATAACAGTATGGGGCAAGGAGGGAAAATAAGTAGCTATGTGGTTATCGCAAGACAGTTTAAGCTTAGTTACAAACAGGGTTAGACAAGTAAACTGGTACCATAAGTCTAATTTCTCCAAGGCCCAGTGGGTATCTGTGGGAATTATCTAAGATATCAAGGCCAATACTGATAGAGGCAGCGTGACCTAAGCTGACAAACAGTCGCTGGTCATCACTAGTGTAACCAGCTATAGCGTTCAGCAACCAAAACAGTACAAGCATCAAAAAGGATAACTTTACACGTGCGTAGGGGTAGGCAGCGTTTGTGTGCTAAAAAACAGTCAAAAGTGCTGCTACCTCCTTCAAAGCTCCGTGATTATCTGTGTAACAGTGAAAGACACAATAAAATGTAAGCTGACATGCAGTCGCTAACAATATTAGTGTAGAAACATACAGCATTAAGAGGCTACAGCAACGCAGGCATCACAAATGCTAACTGTATATCAGAACAAGGGTAAGCAGTATCTATATTGTAAACAATCAAATCTGATGCTAACATGCTGTCGCCATAATATTAAGGAGCGAACAACATTTAAGTGATAACCAACAGACAAAAGTAAAGCTAACACGCTGTCGTAACACAGTAGGTACGCAGTACTGAGGCTGAACCCACTACGTAACCCTGTCTACAATGATATATTACTTATAATAGTGTGAAGCAAATTAAAATCAAAAAATGCAGCTATACAATAGTAGATGGGCAGTACGAATGCTTGTTCAGATAACGCTTGTTTAAGACAGGCTGCTACAATCATGAAACACAACAAACGCTAACTGCACAGATGTCTGTACAGAGAGACATACAGAAAAAATCTCTCAGTTTAAAAGAAAGACAATACATGAAACAGTCTCATTTGCGTTTACAGAGATAAAAGAAAAATCACAAGCTGTGACAAGTAAGCTCTACAGTATAGCCACAAACGTCTTTGGAAATATGCACAAACTTACTATAGAGTAATAGCACACAGCCAAGTGTGCACAGCAGCAGCGAGGTGAGCAGAATCAAAGATGGCACCCTGAGGAATAGGAGGGCCTTTAAGAACTTACAGAGGAAGTACTGAGGGAGGGGGAGGAGCAGGGATAGCAAGGAGGCAGGTATAGACCGGAAGGGGTAAGTACAGGGGAAATAGAGGAGAGAAAAATAGGAGATCCTATGAGAACGGGGACAAGACAGTAAATGTTACAGTAGTACAAGCAATATAGTGAAAGAAAGGGATAGATGGGAGATATAGTAGGTAGGGGAACAGAGGGGAATAGTATAGATCTAACAGAGAAATAGAAGTAGGAAGGACCAGGTATATCCAGTATATATGGAAGGGATATAACATGAGAGGTAGCCAGAGAGCAGAACGAGATAGGAAAAAGAAAACCAAGAAGGTCCAGAAAAAGATGGGAGAGACACAGCACAGAGTAGACCAAGGAGGAAGGAAAAAGTATCAGAGAAAGCTAGGTAAGTCAAGGTAAGAGAAGGTAGCCTGAGGAGGAGAGGATAAAGAGAACTTCGAAAGGAGGAAAGGGATAGAAATAGGTAAGGTGCGATAGGAGAATTAGTTAGAAATGAAATGCAAGTAAAATGAGTATAGTGGGCAAAAGTGGAGGTGCAGTGAGCATACACAGGAGTTCTCAAGGAAGAACCAGACCAAAGGGTGAGAGAGTGTAGGCTAGGTAGCAGTGTAAAGGGAGAGGGAGGAAGGTAATAAGGAGTGAAAGGGGAGGGCTGCTGCTGGCAAGCGTAGCTGGGGCAAACAATAAAACTTAACAGGGTAACTTGGTTATAATCTATACATGTTGGTATATGTCGACGTACTTTCGTGGTAGCTTGAGATAGTGGGATAGCAGAAGGCACTGTCCTGAACTTTCCAAGGGTAGCCGGCAGAGAGCACCCTAGTATAGGTAGTAGAGAGTTTCAATCCAGGCAAACAACACAAGGTGAATCAAGGGATAGCTAGTCCAAGAGGAAAAGTGGAAGAAAAAGATTAGATAAAATTAAAAGTGCAAAAAATACAATATTCTAATACAGTGCAAAATAGACAGGTTATCCAGGTATGGAGCTTAGTAGTAAACACAATAAGTCACAATAACAGTCAGGTTAGGCTAAGCATTTACATCAAACAATAGAGTGACTAGGCATAGTATAAATAGAAGATAGATTGCATGAAAGGTTACTGCAAGCTATGAAAGTACACAACCACAGTAGAAGTTGTAGCTAATGCAAACAATTTAGTAGGATAAAACCAGGTATAGTGAGGGGAAGCCCTTAACTGTGGGATCCCAGCCCAGTCTGCACGTCTAAGGCCACGCTAGTAACACGCAGTTCAGATTTGGGGCAGAGGAAATCAATTTAGGCCTTTACAATACTAAGCCAGTAAATGGAGGGGCAGTCCCCCTGGTCGATATGAAATCCTAGGTTAAATGGTCACCCAATAACTACCAAATGATAGTAGTATGGGGCAAGGAGGGAAAATAAGTAGCTATGTGGTTATCGCAAGACAGTTTAAGCTTAGTTACAAACAGGGTTAGACAAGTAAACTGGTACCATAAGTCTAATTTCTCCAAGGCCCAGTGGGTATCTGTGGGAATTATCTAAGATATCAAGGCCAATACTGATAGAGGCAGCGTGACCTAAGCTGACAAACAGTCGCTGGTCATCACTAGTGTAACCAGCTATAGCGTTCAGCAACCAAAACAGTACAAGCATCAAAAAGGATAACTTTACACGTGTGTAGGGGTAGGCAACGTTTGTGTGCTAAAAAACAGTCAAAAGTGCTGCTACCTCCTTCAAAGCTCCGTGATTATCTGTGTAACAGTGAAAGACACAATAAAATGTAAGCTGACATGCAGTCGCTAACAATATTAGTGTAGAAACATACAGCATTAAGAGGCTACAGCAACGCAGGCATCACAAATGCTAACTGTATATCAGAACAAGGGTAAGCAGTATCTATATTGTAAACAATCAAATCTGATGCTAACATGCTGTCGCCATAATATTAAGGAGCGAACAACATTTAAGTGATAACCAACAGACAAAAGTAAAGCTAACACCCTGTCGTAACACAGTAGGTACGCAGTACTGAGGCTGAACCCACTACGTAACCCTGTCTACAACGATATATTACTTATAATAGCGTGAAGAAAATTAAAATAAAAAAATGCAGCTATACAATAGTAGATGGGCAGTACGAATGCTTGTTCAGATAACGCTTGATTAAGACAGGCCGCTACAATCATGAAACACAACAAACGCTAACTGCACAGATGTCTGTACAGAGAGACACACAGAAAAAATCTCTCAGTTTAAAAGAAAGACAATACATGAAAGAGTCTCATTTGCGTTTACAGAGATAACAGAAAAATCACAAGCTGTGACAAGTAAGCCCTACAGTATAGCCACAAACGTCTTTGGAAATATGCACAAACTTACTATAGAGTAATAGCACACAGCCAAGTGTGCACAGCAGCAGCGAGGTGAGCAGAATCAAAGATGGTGCCCTGAGGAATAGGAGGGCCTTTAAGAACCTACAGAGGAAGTACTGAGGGAGGGGGAGGAGCAGGGATAGCAAGGAGGCAGGTATAGACCGGAAGGGGTGAGTACAGGGGAAATAGAGGAGAGAAAAATAGGAGATCCTATGAGAACGGGGATAAGACAGTAAATGTTACAGTAGTACAAGCAATATAGTGAAAGAAAGGGATAGATGGGAGATATAGTAGGTAGGGGAACAGAGGGGAATAGTATAGATCTAACAGAGAAATAGAAGTAGGAAGGACCAGGTATATCCAGTATATATGGAAGGGATATAACATGAGAGGTAGCCAGAGAGCAGAACGAGATAGGAAAAAGAAAACCAAGAAGGTCCAGAAAATGATGGGAGAGACACAGCACAGAGTAGACCAAGGAGGAAGGAAAAAGTATCAGAGAAAGCTAGGTAAGTCAAGGTAAGAGAAGGTAGCCTGAGGAGGAGAGGATAAAGAGAACTTCGAAAGGAAGAAAGGGATAGAAATAGGTAAGGTGCGATAGGAGAATTAGTTAGAAATGAAATGCAAGTAAAATGAGTATAGCGGGCAAAAGCGGAGGTGCAGTGAGCATACACAGGAGTTCTCAAGGAAGAACCAGACCAAAGGGTGAGAGAGTGTAGGCTAGGTAGCAGTGTAAAGGGAGAGGGAGGAAGGTAATAAGGAGTGGAAGGGGAGGGCTGCTGCTGGCAAGCGTAGCTGGGGCAAACAATAAAACTTAGCAGGGTAACTTGGTTATAATCTATACATGTTGGTATAAATCGACGTACTTTCATGGTAGCTTGAGGTAGTGGGATAGCAGAAGGCACTGTCCTGAACTTTCCAAGGGTAGCAGGCAGAGAGCACCCTAGTATAGGTAGTAGAGAGTTTCAATCCAGGCAAACAACACAAGGTGAATCAAGGGATAGTTTTGTGGTAGCTTGAGGTAGTGGGATAGCAGAAGGCACTGTCCTGAACTTTCCAAGGGTAGCAGGCAGAGAGCACCCTAGTATAGGTAGTAGAGAGTTTCAATCCAGGCAAACAACACAAGGTGAATCAAGGGATAGTTTCATGGTAGCTCGAGGTAGTGGGATAGCAGAAGGCACTGTCCTGAACTTTCCAAGGGTAGCAGGCAGAGAGCACCCTAGTATAGGTAGTAGAGAGTTTCAATCCAGGCAAACAACACAAGGTGAATCAAGGGATAGTTTCGTGGTAGCTTGAGGTAGTGGGATAGCAGAAGGCACTGTCCTGAACTTTCCAAGGGTAGCAGGCAGAGAGCACCCTAGTATAGGTAGTAGAGAGTTTCAATCCAGGCAAACAACACAAGGTGAATCAAGGGATAGTATAGAGTAATAGCACACAGCCAAGTGTGCACAGCAGCAGCGAGGTGAGCAGAATCAAAGATAAACCTTCAACCAGCAATTTCCAACTTAGTAGGGTGTAGGCTTTCCTCTCCTGCCACAAGAATTTAGACTGCAAATCATCCTAATGTAAAGTAACTGACTTAGAACCCAGTTCTTAAACCAGAATAAGGACACTTAGACTAACAGGCATAAAAAGAAGTTATGTACCTACCATAACGTTCCATGTTAGTTGTCTCCTCTTGCCTTCTTTCTTGCTGGTTGGGTTCGGAGCCGATCCTCGGCTCTGACTCGGCCATCTTCTAAAGCTCGGGAGCTACATACTGGCTCGAGGCCTCCCCATATCCCATGATGTCTGGTGCTAGAAACCCAGATCTCATTTGGTAAGACTAACAGCAGACAAAAAAATGAAGGAATCCTATCCTATCATACATAAGCCCAACTATAGAGACTACTAGGTAGAGTGGGCTAACCAGAGAAGACTCAGCCAGTGTAAATCCATAGAGAAACTCTTCTCGGTCTAGTAGGATAGGGGGATGGAGGGTGGGACGCAAGAAAGAAGGTGAGAGGAGACAACTAACATGGAACGTTATGGTAGGTACATAACTTCTTTATGTTAAGTTGCCTATCTAGCCTTCATTCTTGCTGGTTGGGATAGCATCCCTAGCACCTAATATCATGGGTGGCTCAGTAGAACAGACTCTTCAGAACAGTGGAACCAAAATCAGCTCTGCTCCTGGAAACCACGTCTAACTTATAATGCGAGATGAAAGTATGAGGACGCTGCACAAATAGATTCCATGGGCAACCTAGCTTGAAATGCAACAGGAGTGGCTAATGCTCTGGTGGAGTGGCCTTTAGGTTTAACAGGCAATTCTTTCTTCCTCAGCTGATAGATAAAGGTTATGATAGAAGTCAGCCACCTAGATAAAGTTACTTTTGATACTGGTATGCCTTGTTTGCCCTCTGCATAAGAGAGGAAAAGCTGATCCGATTTTATGAAGTCCTTAGTCCTATGCAAATAAAAGTGCAGTTGCCTGTGAACATCTAATTGATATAATTTATATTCTCCCTTGTTGGAATGGTTGGGAAAATGCAGGAAGGTCAATGGACTCGTTCAAGTTATTCTCAGAAGAGACCTTAGGAAGGAAGGAAGGATTAGTCCTAAGAGCAACCCTGTCTTTGTGGAACACTAGGTACGGGGGACGGATACAAAGAGCCTGCAGTTCAGAAACTCTTCTCGCTGAAGTAATTACTACCAGAAAAAGTGTTTTCCAAGATAAAAACTTCAAAGAACAGGAAGCTGCAGGTTCGAAGGGGGGCAAAATTAGAGAGGCTAAAATCAAATTCAGATCCCATGGGGGTGGAGGATCTTTAACCGGGGGCCTGAGCAGAGTGGTTCCTCTGAGGAAGGCCGTACAAAGCTTATGAGACATTATACTACTTTCTGAAAGACCAATGTGAAAATTTGAAATTGCAGCTAACTGCACTCTAATTGTAGTGGAAGCAGACCCAGTATGAAAGAGCTCCGCAAGAAATTCCAGGATGTGGTGAACAGGGGCTGAAAAGGCGTCTATATTCTTAGCCTCTGTCCAGGAAGAAAAACGTTTCCAGTTACTAGTGTAAGTTTTTTTAGTGGTAGACTTGCGTGATGATAAAATGATTTCACACACCGATTGGGAGATATCAGGAAGCCTGGCTAGGGTTGGAAGTGGAGCAACCAAGCCGTGAGCTTGAGAGTTTGTAGGGAATGATGCAACCCGCTCGATTGATGGATCAGGAGGTCTGGAGCTGGGTCCAGAGTCCAAGGCTGCTCGATAAGATAATGATGAAGGAACAGAAGCCATATTTGTCGAGGCCAGTATGGAGCAATGAGGATAATTCTGCAACACAATACGGTAGCTTTCTGTATCAGCTTGGGAATTAGAGGAAACGGAGGGAATGCATACAGAAGTCCCTGAGGCCAATCATGGACTAGAGCGTCTCTGGGGGAATGCTCTGGATGTGGTAGGAGAGAGAAGAAGTTGCTGCACTTGCTGTTGAAGGGGGTGGCAAAGAGGTCGCAGCAAGGTTGCCCCCATTTGCGGAAGATTTGGTCTGCTACTACTTGATTCAGAGACCACTCGTGAGGCATGAGAATAGCTCTGCTCAGCCTGTCTGCTATGACATTGGATTTTCCAGGGATATGCATTGTGGTCAGAAACTGTTGGGAAGAGATAGCCCACTGCCAGAGCCTGAGTGCTTCCCAACATAGGGGGTAAGACCTGGTTCTGCCCTGCTTGTTGATGTACCACACGACTGACATATTGTCCGTTTGAATTGCAATTGTCCCGGTAGGAAGAGAGTCCTGAAGAGCTTACAACACTAAAAGCACAGCCCTCATCTCCAAGACGTTTAAGTGCAGATGGTACTCTTGAGGTTGCCAGGTACCCTGGACTGTTCTGCCCTGATAATGCCCCCCCCCACCCGATCAGGGAGGCATCCGTGGTCACCGTAGCAACTGGAGGGGGAAGTACAAATGGTCTGCCCAGGGGCACTGATGAGGAGACCATCCACCACACAAGGTGCTTTTTGCATGTTTCTGTGATGATAATCATGTGAGACATGGGAAGCTGCTGGAAGGTCCATTGGGTGAAAAGAAGCCATTGGAGGATCCTCGTGAAAATGTGCCAGAGGGACGAGTATGACTGCTGCTGCCATTAGACCCAGGGTTTGGAGGATGAACCTGGCTTGAATTCTGTTGCATTATAACAAGACCTGGACACCCCACCGAATGACTAACACCCTGTCTGGAGGAAGGCTGGCTGACCTGTCTTTTGTATTTAAGTTTGCGCCTATAAAGATGATAGACTGACAAGGCAACAAATCAGATTTTTCAAAATGTATAGTGATACCTAGTCCAGAGCACGTCTGGATAGTATAGTCTCTGGCTTGCAGAAGGTGATGCCTGCTGGTAGCAGTGAGGAAACAGTCGTCTAAATACAGAAACACCTGGAATCCTTGCCGTCTCAGGTGAGCAGTAACTACTGCCATACAACTGGTGAACACCCTGGGGGCAGTGGTGAGACCAAAGGGCAGAGCTCTGAACTGATAATGGCTGGCTCCCAGCCGGAAGTGCAGGAATCTTCTGGAGCACCTGTCCATTTTGATGTGGTAGTACGCATCCTGAAGATCTATGGAGCACATCCAATTGTCCTGACCCAGGAAGAGTAAAATGGACTGTAGCATGACCATCTGAAACTTCATTCTTTGTACAGACCTGTTTAGTCTGCTGAGATCCAAAATGGGTCTCCAGTCCCCTGTCTTTTTTGGTACCAAAAAGTACCTTGAGTAAATTCTGGATCCTCACTGGTCTGCTGGGACTTGCTGGATGGCCCTTTTTCTTAGCAGTTTTGAAACTTCCTGAACTGCTTAATCCCTTAGATTGGGTGGAACATCTGGAAGGGACTTGTTCGACAATAAAGGAGCGTGAACAAAAGGAATTCTGTAGCCTCCAGATATAATGGACTGTACCCATTTGTCTTGTGTTATGTCTTGTCAGGCTCTTGGGTACAGCAATAATCTTCCCCTGACTGCCTCCAGAGGTGAGCAGCCAGGCAACCCTTCAGGGATGCTGGAAGGGCTTGAGAGAGAAAGATTCTCTGCTGCCCTGGTTTTGCGGACCCCCTCTGCCACGAGGGCGGTGTCTGTTATTGTTCCCTCCTCTGCCCCTGGAGGGAAACTCACCACGTGTGTCCAGCAAGGCTCCCTGGGATTTCCAGAACCACATCTTTCCACTCTTCTGACCCTTGGAATATGGTCTGGAAGGAGTGGAAAAATGGACTCCTATGGCAGAGAGAGTCTTGCCTTCCTGCTCACATCTGGTAAGGGTATCCTTCACCTGTGATCCAAAGAGAGAGGAACCATCAAAAGGGGTATTCGTGAAAGATGCTCTGACCAGTTCTGCAAAGTTACATAGCCGCATCCAAGTGTGCCTCCTTAGGGCCATGCCTGTGCCTGCGGCTCTACTCGCCCCATCAGCTGCATACGAAATGAGCCTCATGGAGGAGTTTACCACTGAATTAAGAGTTGCCAGCTGGAAAGCTGCCTTAGCCTGGGCCCCCTTAGCTGATGGATCTTGGAGGGTATCTCCAAGCTCTTTCAGGAGATCCCTCTGAAGACAGGTAAAGTGGCACAGGTAATTCAGGGACCGCATGGAAAAGATCGCTGAAGAGAACATCCACTTCCCATATCTGTCCATCATCCTGGACTCTTTGTTAGGGGGATGGACAGATAAAGACATTTCAGCCAACTTCTTCTTTGTGGCTGCCGCTACCACCATGGCATCAACGGGGACACCTTTGGTCAAGAACTGTTTGTCCTGCTGTGCAGTAATGAATTTGGCAGGTCTTCTAGGGGTCAGTTCCACTGTGTCTGAAGCCGTCCATGCCTTCAGAGCCACCACAGACATCAGTGGGTTGAAAGGCGGAGACACCCAGGAAGTGGAAGTTCGGGATCCAAAAGCGTCCAGTAATACCAACTCATCCTTGGAAGGGCTTAGGGCAGTCCAGTTCCCCCTCTGCCTAAGCACCTCAAGGATGTCTGAGAAGGAGACATCTTCAGAGGGGGATAAGTCAGTATCTGATGTGACAGACTCGGGGGAGTCAACATGCTTCCTCTTGCATTTCCTCTTGCGATATGTCTCCTCTGAATGGTCAGGGAAGGCCTCAGAAGAAGAGGATACACCCAAAGGGGTGTCCTGGAGCACTGGATCCCCACGCTTGGGGTCTGAAAGAGGGGCAGAGCCTGACACATGCACCCTAGGGGGAGGAGCCGATGGGGTAGATCGTGGGACTGACTCTGGGGCCAGTACACTCCTCATCACCTCGAAGGTGTCCCTGCCCAGACGCAGAGATGGCTCCGGTTCAGAAGAAACCAGAACCCCTCCCTGCACCAAGGGGGACAGCTCCAAGGCAGATGTGGGAACCAAGCTCACCTGAGCCGAAGCGCCGAGGGGGAGAGCGGGGTTGGACAAGGCTCCAATGCCACTCACCCCCTCGGAGCCGACGAAGGAGTCTCGGTGCCCAGATCCTTCCAGGGATGGTACCATGGAAGGGATCAGAGCCAACGACGGAACCAAAGGAGAAGGTATCAGAGCCGATGGTTCCACGACTCGAACCCTAACGAACTCCAGCTCCGAGCTCATAAGATGAGTCCGAGGTGGAATATCTACAGCTGTGGATGGAGCCGAAGCCTGATGAGGGGGGCTGGACAACATTTTGGCTAGGGCCTGCGATTTAACAGCCTACTGACTACTCTTTCCAAGTCATAGTCCGAAAGTCATGAGGACCGAGAAGAGTGGGATGAGCGATGACTACGCTCTGACTGGAGCAGAGGCGACTTCGGAGCCAAATGTATCGACTCCAGAGAAGGAGACCTGGACCTTTTTTGACTCTCAGATGGCTCCGAAGAACGTGTTGGAGCCAACTGGGAGGGAGGAACATCGGTTCCAGCCAGAGCCAAGACGGATGGAATGGCTTCACCCAATGATGGCTCCGAACTGGGAGCCGAAGGTTTAGGTGGCCTAGAAGATTTCACGGGCTGAGCCTTCGCTGGTGAATCTTGGGGTTTAAGCAGACCTCGCAAGATCAATTTGTTTTTGTGGTCCTGCAGGACTCTTGGACTGAACACATGGCAAATCGAGCAAGAGTCCTGCAGGTGCATGGCATCCAGACAATAAAGACAAGAAGTGTGACCATCTGTCAGAGACATCTTCTGGCAGCATGAGTCACACTTATTGAATCCGGGCGGCTTAGGATCCTTGGACATCCTGAAAGAAGAAAAACCAAGGAAAAAAACACACACACCAAAAAGGTAACTAACCACAATAAAAATACACTACAGTTACCAGAACCAACTACACTATAACAACAATAATTAACTATAGCTAACAGTAATAAAGGAATTCTTTTGTTTTTTTTTTTTTATGGAGAAAAAAGGTTATCCTCTAACTTAACTGGAAACCTTTTAGAGGTAAGGTTATCCTCTAACTTAAATGGAAAACCTTAAGAGGAAAGAGAAAAGGGGGAGGGGATACTCTTTAAATAAAAATGAGTTTCTGAGGGGAAAAGACAAGGAATCAGACACGAACACAACTCTAATACCAAAGATATATCTAAACGAGAATTTCTATGCTAAAACTAACTAGTTTTATGACAGAAAAGACACAATATAAAAGTTTTATACGACCTGAGCCAGTACAGCAACCTCGCAGCAGAAGCGGCAAACGAGATCTGGGTTTCTAGCGCCAGACATCATGGGATATGGGGAGGCCTTGAGCCAGTATGTAGCTCTCGAGCTTTAGAAGATGGCCAAGTCGGAGCCGAGGATCGGCTCCAAACCCAACCAGCAAGAATGAAGGCAAGATAGACAACTCAACATTAAGCCTTCACCACCAATTCCCGGCTTAGAAGGGTGTGTGTAGGCCACACTCTTCTGCAACTCCCCTAATGTAAAATAACTGGTTTGGAACCCAAGTGTTTAAACTGGAACAAAGACACAGAACAACAGGCACAATACGTTTGGGTTTGGAACCCAAGTGCTTAAAATGGAACAATTGCACAATAAGCCTTCACCAGCAATTCCCAGCTCAGAAGGGCAGAGGCTACCCTCTCCTAAGTCCTTAAACCAAAACTAAAAGGCTTACAATAACAACTACAATTTAATCATACTAACAAGCAGTAATAAATGCAGCAGAATAAATGCAATTGAACACTTTTAAGTACAAGCAGCAATAGCAAAATAAATTACTAAAGTAGAAGAGACACAAATACAGTAAAAGGAGCTGAATAACATGTAAAGTTTTAGTAGTAAGGGAGGAAACAAGATAATGGAAGGTTAAGAAACTAAGGGATGGCCCTTCCCAAATGATCTCACTGTACTCAGTAGTATAAGCTGCTGTGATAGGACTGGGTGAGGTATAATAGATTTTTACATATAAGAGAACACCTGAGTATAAAGGTGTAAATAATCAGCAAAGGGGTAGAAAGGGAGTCTAGGTATAACTAACTGGTATGGTGAAGGGAAACTCAGCCAGTGTATCCAATGAAAGGAACTCCTCTTGATCCTCCAGGAAGGGGGAAGGAGGGTGGGATGCAAGAAGGAAGGCGAGATCCAGGACAACAAACATGGAACGTTATGGTGAGTACATAACTTCTTTATGTTATGCTGTCTCTATCTTGCCTTTGTTCTTGCTGGTTGGGACCGCATCCCCAGCACCTGTTTCTTGGGTGGCTCACTGGACAAGACTCTTCAGGACTGTGGAACCAAAGGATGCTCTGTTCCGGGAGGCTGCATCTACTTTGTAATGAGTGATAAAGGTATGAGGATTAGCCCATGAAGCTGCCACACAGATCGAATCTAGAGGCAGTTTGGCTTGAAAGGAATAGAGGTAGCCAAGGCCCTAGTCGAGTGTCCTCTAATTTTTCCTGGAAGTTTTTTGTTCTGCAAATCGTAGAAATAGGTGATGGTGTCAGATAGCCACTTACATAAGGTCATTTTTGAGACTAAATAACCTTTTGCATTCTCTGCAAAGGATATAAACAACTGGTCGAATTTTCTGATATCCTTGTTCCTGTGTAAATAAAAACGTAACTGCCTATGAACATCAAATTGATGGAGCTTATATTCAGCCTTGTTGCCACGATTGGGGAAGAATATAGGAAGCTCTATGGATTTATTCAAGTTGTACTCTGAACACACCTTTGGCAAGAAGGAGGGATTGGTTCTGACAGAGACTCTATCTTTGTGGAAAATCAAGTACGGAGGGCAAATTGATAAGGCTTGTAATTCTGCAATCCTCCTAGCTGAGGTAATGGCAGTCAAGAAAAGGGTCTTCCATGTCAAAACATTTGGAGGACAAGTAGCAGCTGGCTCAAAGTGGGGTAGAATCAGAGCTGCTAAAACTAAATTTAGGTCCCGGGGGGGGGGGGGGGTTCTCTTATTGAATTGTACTTCTTGGAAATCTTTGCATAGCCTATAGGACATAATGTTAGAACCCATTTCTCCCACATGAAAATTAGAAATGGCAGCCAGCTTAACTCAGATAGTGGCTGCAGCTACTCCTCACTCAAAATGTTTCAGAAAGAAATTTGAGAATCTTTGAAATGGATGCAGTAAAGGGATCAATCTTGCTCTTGTGTGCCCCAAAAGAGAACCTCTTCCATTTACTAGCATAAAGTTTCATGGTAGTGGGTTTGTGATAGGAAATCAAAATGTGCTGAACTGCCGGGGAAATATCAGGAAGCCTGGCTAAGACTGGAAGTGGAGAAACCAAGCTGTCATCTTGAGAGTTTGGATGGAAGAGTGGAGCGCACTTGACTGATGCATCAGGAGGTCTGGAACTGGGTCCAGGATCCAAGGCTCCCCCTGCAGATGAGGCCAAAGGAATGGGAACCATATCTGATGAGGCCAGTAAGAGGCAATGAAGATTATTTTGCAACCCAGTGACTTTGCTTTCTGAAGAACCTTGAGGATCAGGGGGAATGGTGGAAAGGCATAAAGCAGTCCCGGGGGCCAATTGTGAACAAGTGTGTCGCTGGTTGACTGTCCCGGTGGTGGAACTAGGGCAAAATAGCTGCTGCAGTTGTTTTTGAGGGGATGGCAAAAAGATCGCAGCATGGCTGGCCCCATTTGCGAAAAATCAAGTCTACAGTTTCCTGTTTCAGAGACCACTCATGAGGCATCAGAATCACCCTGCTGAGCTTGTCCGCTATCACGTTGGATTTCCCCAGAATGTGCATTGCGATCAGAAAATGTTGGGAAGACATCACCCATTGCCATACTCATACAGCCTCTGGACACAAGGGATAAGACCTGTTTTTGCCCTGTTTGTTGATGTACCATACTACCGACATATTGTCTGTCTGAATTGCTATAGTCCCTGTAAGCAGAGAGCCTTCAAGTGCTTGCAATGCCAGAAACACCGCTCTCATCTCTAGGACACTGATGTGTAAGTGGTACTCGTGTTGCTGCCAAGTCCCTTGAACTGTCAGTCCCAGATAATGCCCCCCCCCCATCTGGGAAGTGTCCGTGGTCACTGTGGCTATGGGTTAGGGGGGGTTAGAAACAGCCTGCCTATTGTCTCCAGAGGAGAGTGTAGCCACCATTTTAGATTCTTCTTGCAGGACTCCATGATTAAAATCTGATGTAAATTGGTAGATCCTAGAATGACCACTGAGCAAAAAGGAGCCACTGAAGAATTCTCATGTGGAAACATGCCATACGGACCAGAGTAATTGCTGCAGCCATTGAACTCAAGACTTTGAGGACAAATCTTGCCTGAATTCTCTTTTTTGCCATGAGGATTGAAACTTGATGATGAATGGTTGATACCCTTTCCTGAGGCATCTTTGCTATCATGGCTCTTGTGTCTAAATCTGCCCCTATAAATGTACTATATTGACAAGGCAACAAGGCAGACTTTTCATAGTTTATGGTGGTGCCTAGTTGTGAACAAGTATGAATTGTGGAGTCCCTTGCCTTGATTAGCTGATGCTCGGTGGTGGCAGTACGGAGCCAGTCATCTAGATATGGAAACACCTGGAATCCTAGACGCCTCAGGTGAGCCAAAACTACTGCCATGCATTTGGTGAACACCCTGGAGGCTGTGGTGAGACCAAAGGGCAGAGCTCTGAACTGGTAATGACTGGCTCCCAGCTGGAAGTGTAGATATCTCCTGGATCGCCTGTCCATTTTTATGTGGTAGTATGCATCCTAGAGGTCGGTACAGCACATCCAATTGTCCTGACCCAAAAAGGGAAGAATGGACTGCAGTGTTATCATACAGAACTTTGTTTTCCTGACTGATTTGTTCAGTCTGCTGAGATCCAAAATGGGCCTCCAGTCCCCTGTCTTTTTTGGAACTAAAAAGAACCTTGCGTAAGTTCCGGATTCAATGTTTTTCTAGCAATGTTTGAACTTCTAGGTTTGCTTGATCCCAAAGATTGGGTGGAATATCTGGGATTGACTGTTGTTTCCTTAAGGGGTGGTTAGGAGAAGGGAATTTTGTAACCCCTGGATATTATCGATAGCACCCATGTATCTTCCATGATTGTCTGCCAGGCATTTCGGTACAAGGATAACCTGTCCCCAACTGCCTCCAGGGGTGGACAATTACACTTGTTGTTGTCTTTCGGCTTTTCCTGGTTAGGGGTCACCACAGTGGAACTCCGGTCCGCTAATGATTGGCAGTATATTTTCATGAACGTCGAGGTGCCAGCTCGACGTTCAAACTTCAACGAAGGCACGCCCATTTACGCATGTCTTTCTAATGCCCACCAAACCACGGGGAGGACATACAGACTCCACATAGAAGGCACTCCCCGCACTCCGGCCGTGAATTGAACGGGAGAACCTCTTGCTGTGAGGCAACAACGCTACCGCTGCACCACCGCAGAAGTACACTACAAGGGGAAATTTGGCCAGGTCATCGGGGAAATGGGAACTTCCTTTACTCCTTTCAATAACTGCTGTGGAATCTTTTACATCTACTTGAGCTGCCACCAACTTAGGCAGATGAGATCTTGGTTTAACATATAATCTGAAAGATAATACACGCAGAAGTGCAGTACCCTCCTCCATATTCACTACAGGGCCAGCCATCCATTTACCTGGTGTGAAAAAAGAACCCACAGCCTTCTGCTCCAAAGGTGAGTATGTTACCTGTTGCTCCATTGACAATAAATTAACAAGAGATAAGGCATAGATATCAGATAAAATCTGTAAAGTTCGGCAAAATCTGAGGCAGATAAGAGGCAAACTACTCTAATCCACTTAAAATCTTAACAGAACAGGTTTTGCAGCAACATGCATTTTTTCAACATTTGAACAACAAAAATTATGATCTTGAATAATTAGCATTACTGACTGACTATATACCTTACAGCCTAGAGCCATAAGTTCCAGACACCTCTAAAGTTACTTAAAAATTTCACAGAACTGCAACTGATACTGCATGGATATGCATTTTCTAAACAATGACAACTATTAAACTTTACCATCAAGAGAGAAGTCTGGCAATTGGTGTGGAGGATTAAGACTCCAGCACAAGGATACAAGGTTTGAGTCTCCAGCTGTGTGACTCTAATAAAGTCACTTAATCAGAAAACACTAACTCGGTCATGTTATTTATATATATATATATATATATATATATATATATATATATATATATATATATATATATATATATATATATATATATATATATATATATATATATATATATATATATATACACACACACACACACACACACACACACACACACACACACACACACACACACACACACACACACACACACACACACACACACACACACACACTTTGCCAGCTAAGCTAGATAAATATGTCATTCTTGCCTATAAAATAAATCAGCTGTTGCATACATACGTAGTTGTCATTCTCGAGTATACATTTCCCAGTTCAAAATCCCTGCACTGTGTGCTCTCCTCTTAACAGTGTAAAAATAGTGCAGTTTTGTGTTTTCAGGCAGGGGTGATGTTGGAAATGTGCAACATGCTTATGGAAAGAATCAGCTGGGAGTGAGTTGATCACTATTCCTGTGAACTGGGACACTCAGGGAGTCACACACTTTCATAGGGGGACATGTGTGCCCCCTAGCATTGCTCCCAGCTGGAAAACCTTGTTTTTTATCCTTCAAAGTAAATGAACAACTGACCAGATTTTCTGATTTCTTTAGTCTCTTTCAAATAAAATCTTAGTTATCTCTCTTATTTCTAGGGTTAAGAAAAATGCAGGAAGATGTATAGATTGATTCAGAAACATCTCAGTAACCATCTTAGGCATTAAGGGCCATCTTAAGCATTAAGGACAGGTTAGTTCTAAGGGATACTCTGTCTTTATGAAGAACCAAAAAGGTGTAATAGGCATCAAGGCTTGTAACTTGGAAATCCTTTTAGCAGAGATTACAGTAACTAGACAAACTGTTTTCAATGGACAATATTTTAAAACAGTAAAAGAAGCAGAACACAATTCAGATCTCAGGGGAAAAAAGTTTCTGGAGGGGCTGATATGCAAGACACCTTTTAAGAACTGCCTGACATTAAAGCATGAATAAAGAGGTGGATCCAAGGGAAGACAAGCTGAGATAACTCGCAAATGTACCTTAATGGATTTGTATACCAGACCAGAACTGAGCAGCTCACACAAATATTTGAGAAAGTGCTATTGTGTTAAATAAAATTGCCATAAGTAATAGATCGTTTTTCTTCAATAGCCTTAGCTAATTGGATTCTGTCCTCACTGACTGGCCAGCTTTTCAGAGCTAAAGGTTGGCTTCCACTTGTTCTAACTGTCTGGAGCTTGAGGGATGGTCCTCTAAAAGGACATTTAGAGAGCCAAAATACTGATAGCTTTATTGCCAAGGAAAAAAAAGAGGAGATCCCTGAAAGTAATAACACTAGGAAGCATAATACAAGACAAACTACATACACAAGGGTATATACACATCCACACCCTGGCAATAACAAATAATCACACTAAAAGAGGGGGGCTGGGAGGAAGAGGCAGCTACTGTGACAATGATCAGTTAGAACATTTATTGGTAGACCAACTTTACTTACATGTCAGTAATGCGATCAACATTAGATCACTGTTGCAGCAGTATAAGCTATTTGGGTAGATTACCATAGTTTAGAACATAAGAAAGTAGGATTTATTTATTTATTTTATTTTACATTTGTTAACCGGGAAAGTCCGACTGGATACATATCCATTTTCAGCGGAGGCCCGGGCAGAAAAGCTCCACGTTACGAAAAATTTAGTAACAATAAAAAATGTAGGTTACAAGATATCTAAAATTTAACAATAAATCTATTTACGAAAGTTTAGTAACAATTAAAAATGCATTTTACAAAGATCTCTAGAAAGTTAACGATAGGTCAAAGACAAAAGTCATATAAAGGTTACATATAGATAGGAAATAAAAAAGCATTGTTGCTGTTCCTCCAGGAGGAAAAGAAAACTAAGAATCCAGGGGCTCATGGTGAATGGTCCTAGACTGGAACTAGCAAAGAAATCCAGTTTGTAATGCTTTGTAAAAGTATGTTCAGCGGACCAAGTTGCTGCATCTGGAATCCTTCTAGAGTCTACACCTTTCCACCAAAGAAGCCAAAGTGGAACGGGCCAAACCATGCTTGGAAGTAGTTGATGAAGTTCCTGTGTTTTAGAATGAAGTGCTAAAACTGTGGTGAATAAACATAAACATAAAGTGTTCCTTTCAGGATGACCCAGGAATACTGGCTGGGACTATTAGTGCGTCATTTTTATTATTTTTAAGTTTGCATTGTATGTGATTTTGTGGTTTATTTTATCCAATAAATCCTTAACAGGAAGTCTGAAACACTACTTTCATCAGAATGAGAATGTTCAGCGTGAGAAGTTCCTGAAGTACAACCATTGCCTTGCAATACCTACTCTTCTGATTGGCTATCCTGGTAAGAAACAGTGATTTTTTTTTTCTTGCCTGAAGTAGTAGTTAGCAAGGAAAATGCAGAAATTAATTCCTTAACTAATTCTAGGAAATCCTTTCAGTCCATAGTAAAAGAAGGAGTAGAAGGCAAGATCTTCTCACTGTGTTCACTTTTTCTGGGTAACGCCATGGAAAAAGATCAACCCTTATTAGGTATACTCAACCCAGAGTTGGTATCCCTATCCCATTTAAGTGAAAAACCTTTAACTGCCCCTTCCCCTGAGACCAACAAGAATGGTTCTCCCTTGCCTGCAAAGGGCATCCCTACTGCTGCAGAGGACATAGCTGTCCCGCACTCCATGGTGGCTGTAAGTGCTACACCAGAAGGACTGGTGATAAAAGATGAGTGGTGTTTACCACAGCACAGTCATCCAGCAGTGGATGAGGCAAACAAGTAACCTGCCCAACACCCAAAGACTTGTGGACAGAGACATTTAAAATTACAGAGACCGGTAGTTGCTCCATAGGTTAAGTTGAGAATGAGACCTCAAAAGCAGATAGCAAAGCCTGAATAAATCAGAAATGGTTCTGACTTAAGTAGAAACCAACAGTCCCCCATGAGCACAATATCTTGCCCTGACACACAAATCTACAAAACTTGTAGGGAAATGTAGGAAGAAAAACATAAACATTTACACAAAAAGTTTACACAAGCCTTTACAGAACAAAAGTCCCTTAGGAATGTAAACTTAGTTCAAAAACATTTAGCTTCTTAGTAAGTGTAGTATTTCAGTGAGAAACACACAGGTTTTCCCCAGAAACAAATAAAAATAGTGAAAGGTTTTCCCCAGCAGGAGACTAATATTCCCAGCCTTGAAAGATTGCTACTTCAACATGTCCACAGGGCCCACCAAAGGAGTACAATTCAGTGGCAAGAAAGTTCTGAAAATGTTGGCACTCTATCCATTTATTGGAGCTTGCCTCAAGCTTCAGACAGTTAGAGCACTGAAGGTGCCCTTTAGCGTTGAAAAGTTGGCTGGCCAGTGGGGATAGGACCTAAATAGTTTTAGTTGTTGCAACAATGATCTAATGTTGAACATTAGAAGGTAACCCTTGTCTGATACTGACCCAATCCTCTATTTTGTCATCAAACACAAAAAGGTTTTCCATTTTGAAATATATGATTTTCTAATTTTGGTTTTCTATTCTCCTTTATTACCTGCAACATATTCTCAAAATAAAAGTGCCTAAAAAGGAATTAAAAGTTTATAATATTATCAAAAACATGAATTTATAAGTCTTCAGCTTTGGATGAATTAGAAAACCCCTTTGTTGTGACAGCGTGTCCATCCAGCAGTGTAACATATTATGATTGCCTTGGCTAGGTGGAAATAAAGGAAGAAAATGTTGTTTTGGTCAAATGGAGATCAACAGAAGAACTTTGGAACTGTGCTTTTTGAATCTTCAGGAAAACCTCTTCAATAAAAGGAAAGGGGTGAGTGAAGACGTAGGAATTTCCCTTTCCATGTGAAGGAGAAGACATCCATTGTCCAGGCTTTCTCACAGTTGATTCTGGAATAAAATATTTTGAGGTGATAGTTCGGATTGAAAGTCAAGAGATCTATTGATGGGGTTCCTAACTGATGGACAATCTGTAGGAAGATCTCCCTGATTAGTATCCATTGTTAAGGTTCTGCCTTTGATCTGCTCAGGTAATCTGCCAACATATTCTGTTCTAATAGAACGTGGACTGCTTGGAGGAAAAGACTATGATGAATAGCTATGTCTGAAGTAATCATTGCTACCCTGTACAGATAGTAAAATTTTGTGCCCCTGGTTTGTTGAAGTACCACATGACAGGCAGGCTGTCTGTCAAAACTTGAAATGCTCCTGTAGTGTGGTGATGGATAGATTGAAGAACAAGAATCAACACTGTCATTTCTTTTATATTTATATGATTTTTCTGTTCTTTGTGGAGCAAAGTCCTTGTACTATAAAAGCTTTGGAACAAGCCCTCACCCTGCCTTGTCTGATGCATGGACACATTATGTAGAAGACAAGGAATGAGAATGGGAATGTCTGGATTTGTCCTTATCGGAGTGGTCCACAAATGTATTTTCTTCATGAATGGCAAGACAGAAATTGGGAAAGACAGAGAATAACAGAGCTGAGTCGGATAGATTTTTGGTAGCCCTGAATTTTCCTCATGTGCAGTCTGGCAAATGTAATCACCTGTATGTTGAATGCATCCTAAGACTCTTGGAATACCTCTTGTGAGATCAAATAAAGCTCTGTTGGGAATTGAAAGTAATCTGTTAAGAAATGAATCTTGAATAAAGGAAAAACTCATCATGAGAAATGTGTTGAGGTGTAAACCCAGAGACACCACAAAATGGGGAGAAGATTGGACTTCTTGAAATTCAGAGGACTAGGTTCTGAAAGAGACTGATAATCAGCTTTATGTCCTATAGAAATTCATAAAGGGAAGTGGCTTGAAATAGAAAGTCATCTAGATAAACATATATGTAGATACTCTACAGCCTGCATAATGCCATGATATGGGTATACATTTTATGAAATTCCTGGAGCTGTCAAAATCCCAAAAGACAAAGCATTAAACTGAAAGTGTAATCCCAAGGAACAGTATCAGAAGAGTTTCCTGTGAAGAGGATGAAAGTGAATGGGTAGGTAAGCATCTTTGAGGTCAGGGTAACCCAAAAAGCATTTGGAAAAAAACTATGGAGTGTTAACATCTTGAATTTTGGAACATTCAAAAATGTTTTCAAGCCAGAAAGATCCACGATTATTCGCCAAGTACCTTTTTTATTAGGACTAGGAACAATCTTGAATAAAAACCCTTTCCTTTTTGATTGGGAGGAAAATGTTATATTTACACCCAAGTATAAAAGATCTGTAATAATTGGAGAAAGAAGATACTTTGGGATCTGAGGCACAAATAGAATTGAGTGCTGAAAAGGAAGAGAAGTCATTAATGTGTGTGCACCCCTTTTTAATGGTTTTCAAAATCCAAGAGTGAAGTGATTTTTTCTAAAGTGAAAGGCTGAGAAAGAGTTTGCTTGGAATATTGGGGAGGAGTGGTTGAGGTAGAAAGGGGAAGATGATAATCAGAAACTGGAAGGTTTATCTGAGAAGGGACTTTTGGCTCCCATAAAATTAGATTTGAGTTTGTTCTGTCATTTCGTTTTGAATATTTGCCTTTCTGCTGAGAGGGCTTTTTTGTAGTAGAATGGATCTAATTTAGAGAGGTATTTTTTTTTTAAATTTTGAACAGGTGAATGAAAAAATGAATCCCTGCATAATTATACCCAATTTCTGACAGTTCTTTGAAAATCATAGCAGAAGATCAAAAGGGTATTTTTTATCCAATGAAGCATCTAAAAGCTTGTGCTATCAATGAGGCCGCAAACCACTTTGGTACTTTGGCTGCTCCTTCTCTAGTGACCCTGCCAGAGGACAATAAGGGTCAGCCTTCTGGTATGTCCAATACAACTGATAAAATGTCCACTTTGAGTATAAAGGGGGAACCTTAGATAGTTGTTTCAGAAGGACCTGAGGATATTCCTCAAAGTCTTATAAAGGAAGAAGTATCTTGCTCTCTGATTGATATACATCAGGGCAAAGGGCCACTGCATTATTTGTGAGCAGATTTCTCCACCAAAAATAAGCAAAAATCTTAACATAACTCTACCTCTCAAGAGCTTGAGCCACAGAAGGATTGGTAAGATTATCACATTTTTTTCAAAGCCATAATACCTCTTAAGCCCCACCCAATTCTTTTCTTTTGCTGTTTCTTCTCATGTTAAGAGGTACAGAGACTTCTACTCAGAGGTTGATGATTCTGAATGTGATATTAACACTTTGAATATTCCTCTCAGATTCAGTCTCCTGTTACTCTGACTCACCTTTGGAAGAACCGTCTTTTGGAGATACAGTTCTAAAATGATGCAGCATTTTCAGTGGGAACGAAAGCAGGTATCAGACATGCAGAAGAGATAATGCAATCTTTTGAACATTGGAGTTACTAAACTATCTGCCATTCCACCTGCTTGGAGGCCTTACATGATACTTTTACTACTGCTTTTCTTAATCCAGAATCACAGCCCCCTGCCCCTAAGAAACCTGACAGATTCTATAAGGTTCCTGATCCCATAAATTCTCGTTCAAAAATCCTTCTCCTGAGCCTGCTGTAATTTCTTGACTAATACTAAACCTGCCAAAAAGCTTCTCTCTTCCAGTGTTCTGCTTAATGATAAAGATAGCAGAGCCACAGATAGGTATGTCAAAAAGGTATACACATCTGCCACCTTTCCTTTCATGCCACCAGCTATCAAACTCATATGATAAGATATAGTTCATCTATTTTTAAAGATTTTAAATAAAGTTCTTTTTGGACTTGCCAGAATCAGACAATAAAACTTCAGCACGTTCTCTTCTGAAGTTTGCCACTAGACACTCCATTAAGAGCAGTTATGATTTAGGTGACATTTCTTCCAGGGCAGCTGCTACTGTTTCTGTACTTAGAAGATACTGTTGGCTAAGACTTCGATCCTTACCAGAGGATGTAAAGTCCAAACTTTTGGACCCTTCTCTGGATAAAGAACACCATTTTGGACCTTCCGCCTCAGACCTTTTCAAAAGTTTACATGAGAGCAGCAAGACTTCTCCTATTCATAGGTTTCGGAGAGGCTACCCTATCAAGGCTGGCCCTGTTTTTATAAAAACCAAAGCAAAAACACACAAAAAGGGAAAACCACTACTTCTTAAACAAATCCAGAATAAATCTCAGCAGAAAGTTAAAGGGTCTACCCTAGTCCTCTTTCTGAGAAGCTATCCCATTTTCTTCCAATTTGGGAATCCTTATAAACAGACAAATGGGTTCCTTCCAACACTCATAAAGCTTAAAAGTCACAGGAAGGATTGTTTCTCCAATTCATTTTGGCATTCTTCAGCTTCCACAAATCTAGGTGCCCCTCAATCTTTCAGTTCTTCAGGATCTGTACTCTCACAGAACAACAGAGAGAATTCCCTCTCATATGAAAAGAAGAGGGGTTTATCCCAAACTTTGTATTGTTCCTATGAAGGAGGACAATTGGTAACCTGTTCTGGATATGTCCTTTCTCAACACTTTTCTTAAGTATCAAGTTTCAAAATGTTGACCTTTTGATCCTCATTTCCATTTATCTTTTCTCAGGCTTTTCTAGTGTCTCTAGCCATAAAGCACACTCTTGCAGTCATCCAGACTGCAAGAAATATATTAAATTTTGTGCATTACTATATGACCTACTTTCTGCTTTGTCATTTGGTCTTTCTACTGCCATAAGAATATTCACAAAGTGCCTGGCTCCTGTCATTGCCTTTTGTATTCTTCAAGGGATTCTAATTTTCATCCATCTGGTTGTTCTCCTGATTCAGGCTCCTTCAAAGGAAAGGCTGCTAAAGGATTTGCACTAAACAATAGATCTCTTACAATGTCTGGGATTCACCTTGAACTTCAAAAGGTTTGTTATGATTCCATTCCAAGACCAGGTATTCCTTGGATGCAGGTTCAGTACTCTGTCAATAATGTGTTTCTTTCCTCCAGATAAAGTTCATTTTCTGACAAAGTATCTTTGTTCCCTTTTACTTTTAGATTTGACCTCAGAAAAAAAGATTTTAAGGATCTTTGGGTATATGGCTTCAACCATTCCTACAGTGTATTTTGCCAGGCTCCACATGAGGATGATTCAGTGGTATCTCAAATCAATTTGGACTCAGTGCAGCCATCCAGTGAATGTCCCAATCCCGGTCTTACCCTTCACCAAGAAGGAATTTCTATAGTGGATCAATCAGATTTCACTCAGTCAATTGAGTTTTTTTTGGTACCTTCTCTAGTCCAGGACCTTTACACAGATGCCTCAGACCTGGCCTGCAGGGAAAGTTCCAAGAGCACAAAGGCTCATGGTGTTTGGTGAATCAGAGACAGCAAAGACTACATACATGCAAAGCAAATGAAGGGTCTAATTCTGACACTTTAATCCTTGAACTTACTTCGAACCCCAAGTCCTCTCTGAGTTTACACAGGCAACACCACTGTGATGTGGTATATAAACAAACAAGGATGCAGAGAGTCCTATCACTTCTGCAGATTATCCAACACAATTATCTCCCTACAGGCATGTGTACACTCCATCAGAGAGGAACACACTGGCAGATTCATTGAGCATATTTATGGCAGACTTTCATAAATGTCTGTTAAACAGAGAGGTCTTCCTGGACATTGTCCATTATTAGGGTACACTGCAAATAGAACTTTTTGCCTCTAATCAGAATAGCTAAAACTCAGGTAGTGCTGTTTCATAGTACCATGCCCAGAAGCATGGAAGATGGATGCAATGTCTTTCTCACAGGGTCATAGGTGTGTACTAGGCTAATGGCCTTGGAGCCTTTACAAGCCTAGCCCATAGAAGTGCCCTGGCATCGTGCTGCCCGATGTTAGCTCCCAGTGCCTCTATCAAGTAGACCCACTGGAGTGATCTCCAAGATAAACTTTCTATTTCCCATCCACTCATCAAAATTTCTCTTGAAGAGGGCCAGTGAGGTGCTCTGCTTGACATGTATGGGAAGTCTATTCCAGAGCATGGGCAGTCTCTGGTTTATAAACCTGTCCCTCCAGCATGTTCTGTTGATTGTGGTAATGAGGTTGAGGTCTCTGGATGTGTGTTGTGGAGGGATTGGGATTTCTTTTGATGTAGCATTTCTAACAGAGCTGGGTCAGACATGGTAGTGTAAGTCAAGCAGAGATCGCCTCTTAGTAGACGATATGAGACAGAGACTAACTGGAGTTTTTTTTAGTCTGTCCATGTACGACATGTGTTTAAGGCCTAGGATTCTCTTTGTGAGGTACTTTTGTGGCCTTTCCAGCTATTGCATGTGTCTAGTGAGATACATGGCAAATGGGGCATTATACTCGATGATTGGCCTAATGAGGGAAGAGTAGAGCGAGATGATAACCTCTTTCTTCCTGGATCCAAAACCCTTGGTAATGAGATATGCCACATAGAAGGGCTTTCTGACCACAGTGGCAATGTGGTGGTCGAAGGAGAGGTTGCTGTCAACCTGTGTCCCCAGATCACTTATAACGCCTTCAGTGTTCAGTGGGCTCCCATCAATGTGATAATTAGTGGGAACTGCATTTGATGACACATTTTTTGGCATTAAGCTTAAGGCCATGGTTTTGACATGAGTCATTGGTCTCAGTGAGTCCTTTCTGTAGGATGTCTACATCACTTGGGGAGTTAATAATGGCTCCCAGCTTGCAGTAGTCTGTGAATTTGGTCAGACAGAGTCCCTCTGTGTTGACCTGGACCTCTGAGAAGTAGATGCCAACAGGAGAGGACCCAGGACCGATCCCTGTGGGACTCCACTCATGTCTAGTCGGCAGACTCCACTCATGTCTAGACTTGGAGTTCGTTACTTTCACACTGTGGGTTCTATCTGTGAACCAATTTTCAACCCATCTAGTGATATAGGGGTTGATGCCTAGTTTGGTGAGTTTATCAATAATTCCTGAGTGGGGAAT
The DNA here is from genome assembly GCF_019279795.1 of Protopterus annectens. Lineage (NCBI taxonomy): Eukaryota > Metazoa > Chordata > Ceratodontiformes > Protopteridae > Protopterus > Protopterus annectens. The sequence goes on along the minus strand of NC_056744.1, from coordinate 1,440,374,522 downwards.
GGTGTCAAAGGCCTTGGCCAGATCGAGGTAGGCTGTATGAAGTGCCTTGCCCTCATCCACAGCTCTGGTGACTGACTCAAAGAAGTCAACCAGGTTGAGCAGGCATGATCTACCTTTCACAAAACCAAATTGTGGGATCTAGAGTTTGAAGATTCCCTATATCCTTGTTAATTAGGTCCATGATGATGCGCTCCACAGCTTTACATATCAGACTTGTCAGGCTAATGGAGTGGTAATTCTCAGGGTCTGTAGTCGCTCCCCCTTTATGGAGAAGGATGACTGTAGCAGTGCCCCATTTGGTAGGGACAAAGCCTGAGGTGAGGCTGTGATTGAACAGGGCACACAGATGTGGTGCCAGTTCACTTTATAGTTCATGTAGAACACATCCAGGCATACTGTTGGGTTCCATGGAAGCTGTATTCTTGGCCTTGGACAATGCAGCTTTAACCTGTGCTGCAGTAATGCTGGGTGCCTGGCATTCTTCCAATATTGTGATTGGTCCTTTTGGGGGGAGAGGGGTAACGTTGGTAGTGAATCTGTCGGCCAGTATGTTGGCAATATCTGTTGACTCAGTATAGGAGGTACCATTGTGCAGTAACTTGGAGTAAACCTGGGTATTGCTGTGGAGATTTTTGATATAACTATAGAAGGCTTTATGGTTGTTTTTAGTGTCTGCCGTAATTCTGCATTCATAGTTGGCTTTAGAGGTTTTGATGAGGGAGCTTAACTTTTTGTTGAAGCTAATAAGGAAGTTTTTCCAGTATTGGGACTTCACCTTTTTCTGCAACAGTTTCTTCGTGGAAGGGGAAATTCTTTTATGCATCCCCTCCCTTTCCTCTGATCCCCCAAATCCTTCTCAAAATCAAGAAGGACAAACCCAAAACCTTGTTTATGACTGCCATTTGGTCTAGGCAGCATTGGTTTCCCCTTCTCTGTTACTTGGCCATGAATAATTATCACAAGTTACCTCACATGATGGACTTGCTCACACAAAACAATGGCTCTCTAAATCATCCAACTCTCCAGACTCTAAGCTTAACTATTTGGATGATGGGATTCTAACTCCACTTAGGCACCCTTTTTTCAGAGGACATACTGCAGGTATTACAGGAGGTTGGAAAACCTGCTACTAGCAAATCTTGTATTTCCAAATGGAAATTATTTTCTAGTTGGTGCCACAAGAAGGTCCCTTATCAAATGGATATCCCTGTATTCTGTTTTACTTGAGTGAGCTTCTCAATTCTGGATTGGCATTGTCTTCTATTAAAGCATGATTTCAGGTCAAACAGTTTTTAAAAGACATCTTACATATTGGGTCTCCAAGATGAGCTGTTCCTCCTCCTTGGGATCTAAACTATGCCATAAAAAGTTTATCCCTGCACCTCCTGAACCTGCTTCTTCCTTTTCTCTTAATTTTTGTATTTTGGTTGTGGCAGTTACTTCTGCCAATTGGGTGTCAGAGCTGCAGGCACTAATGGCCTCTCTACCTTTTCTCATCTTTCACATGGTAACCTTCATGACTAACATTTCCATTATGCCTAAAGTAGTCAGTGAGCCTTTCTTGAATCAGTCCATCAACCTACCAATTTTTTTCCATCTCCTCAAAACAAAGGAGTGAGATTTCTATGTTCTTTGGACATCCCTAGACAACTCAGATTTTACCTTGATAAAACCAAGGACATCAGGAAATCTGATCCTTTTAGGTCTTCCAGTCTCAAAACAAATAATTTCTAAATGGATTTCTGTTGATATTTCATTTTGTTACTCCTTTCATGGAATGCAGTTCCCAGACTTTGTTAAAGCCCATTCCAAGAGAACTGTTGCTTCCTTTGGAGATGTTTTCAAAGGTTTGGATAGTAAATCCATTCTTGAAGCAGCTACGTGATCTTCCATCTAACATTAAAAGGTTGCTGTTGTGATGATATGGGCTAGTGCTAGCACAGCTAGCTGGAGAGCTATAAAGAATGTTATCCTTTGAATATCAAACTGGTGTGTTTGGAACTGTATGGCATTTGAACATCAAACTGATTTGTACAGATGCTTATGTTACAGATGTATTAGAACTGTATGGCATTTGAAAATCAAAATGTGTTTATAAAGTTGCTAGTGTTAAAAAATGTATCGGTATTAGGTTCTGCTGGACACTGGAAGAGAAGCAGTTAACCTCAGTCTAGTTAGTTTTGGAAAATCCTTAAAATTAAATTAGCTGTTAAGCCATAAACATGGCACCCCACTGTGCTGAACAGGACTGGAGATGTTATGTCTGGAAGAAGCCTTTGTTCATTAGCTCAGTAAAAGGAGGGAAAGCCCCAGGCACTGCCATAAACATTTAGATGTGTATTGTAACTGTTTGTGCTAAATTCCTGTCTCAGTTTCAAAGGGGGAGAGTGTGTGAACCTAGAGTCAGGTGAACAGATGAGGTTATTCTGCCAGCCATCATGGAAATTTTAGATATTATTGTGTGAAATCTCTGAGCATTGAGTATTCTGTCTTGGGCCTGACAAAACGAGGAATTAAGTAAGTAGGGGATAGTAATTCTCCTAGATTCAGCCAGGAAAATATAGTGAAGCTTAGTTTAGATATTTTTCTTAATTTGTATGAGTCTGTCCATCAATGTTATTTTCAATATTTCCTGTGATTTGAACTCTGTGGTTTACTGTAAATATATATTCAGTATTTTCATGCTCTTTTATTATTTATTATTAAATATACTTAAAATTTTTATTGTGGCTGGTCCTTTTAGGGCATAGTTAACCTTTGAGAGTGCTTATATTTATTTTGTGACACTGTGTGGGCCACTCCAGAAGGCCTAGCTGCCTTGGTCAACTACTACCATTTGTATCAGTATTATTGTGTGTGCATGAAAAATCAAATCCCACAGAGTGTGTGAGCTACTTGGAGCATGGAAACAAAGCACTGGATTCACAGAGAGGGTGCTAGAGAATTTGGCTTGGACTCTCTGGCTGAGGACCTAACCCTACGGCTGTACCAGTGGGAAGTTTTATTGGGGACCTGGAGGGAGACAGACAGAGATATCCAGACCCTGGATAGAGTGTGTTCCCTGTGTGCTCTTAAGATAAATTGTGCTTGATGCAGAGAGGTCTGCATCTGGAAATATTGAGTGTATCCATTTGTATTCCAAGTGAATGTCCCTCTCCAGTGTCCTTGATTACTGGCCCAGAGAGGGGTTGTCACAGCTATATTTTCCAGGGCTAGAGCTGGATTTGCTAAATCCATCCTCCAAGGAATTTTAGACCCCAGCTCAGCCTCTCACCTCCATGTCTATTTAGGTAGCTATGGGAATCTTCCCATAAGTCAGTAACACTGCAACAGTGATCCAAGGAAGGACATTGCACAGTTGTATAGGCACAATAAACATGGCAAGAAACCTTATTTTGAACAAAGACACTTGAGCAAGTCATCCAGACATGCAAAATTGGGTCTATATTATATCCTCGAAGAGGCGCTCCATCAAACACCACTTCATTGGCCCTTAAACAGCAAAAGTAGAACATGCAGAACATTCACATCAGTGATTTTTTTCCCTGGGAAAGAAATTGCTTGGCCATCCCTGTTAAGTTTGCAGTTTACTCCAGTGTAGTGTGATCTTGGAGTTGGTATATTTAGTTAGCGGGGGGTGTGGGGCACAGCACCTCATGTTGAGGAGTGGGGGGGGCCAAGCTCCCCACTTTGTTATGTTTGTAGTGATGTGTTTTTGTTTTGAGGGCAAGCGATTTCTTTCCCAGGTAACTGCTGATGTGAATGTTCAGTGTTTACTGGTTTTCACTGTTTAAGGATCGATGAAGAGGTGTTCGATGGAATGCTCCTTTGAAGATATAATATAGACCTGAAAACTTACAGGTAGCATGCTTGAAGGACGCAGACACTGGAACAGCTAAAGAGGACATGGATGATCCCTAGTTCATGGTGGCCAAAAGAACTATACTGGTGAATGCCAGAGAGGCAAGTGAGTGGTCTGAGGAGCAAATGCTGGCCACTACAGGTTCACCCACTACTGGATGAGGTGAAGATTGATCCCATATAATCTGTGAGTCTATATTAAATAATTGAACTTTCAAAAGTTTGAGTGTCATATGGTCGACACCATATGATCGAATTTTTGAAAGTTCAAACGTTTTAGCGGAGATCTCTGTACAGCGTGGAATGGGAAGATTTCCCTTTTCTGCACTGTAGTGCGATCTTGGAGTTGGTATATGTAATAAGCCGGGGGTGTGGGGGGTTGGGGGCTTGTCCCTCTTCTTAAAACATTCAGGTAGGTTATTTGTGTAGTTTTTTTTTTTTTTTTATTAGATGTTTGAACTTTTAAAAGTTTGATCATATGGTGTTGACCATATGACAGTCGAACTTTTGAAAGTTTGATTATCTAATATAGACCTAATCTGCAAGGGCTCTAGTGAGGTGTTTTATTTTTTTTTCTTTCTAGGAACTACAGAAGTTGGCCCAGCAAGAGCATGGTAAGTATCCATGTTGTGACTGAAGAGGATAGTTCAAATGCATGTACAATCACTTGAAAGAGTTAATCAGAAGGTAAGTTATCAAATAGTTTGCAGAAATAACACACTTAGACTTACACACACTATAAATGTCCCCAAAACATTGAAATACATAAGCAGCACACACAAACATATACACCACAAAAAATAAATAAATAAATAGATAAAAAAAACTGTCAAAAGCCTGTCTGGAGTACTTCAATAAACATAAACCTTGCCCCAAATAAGGCACTTCCTGTTATTTTTTAGTTGAAAATATACAAGTAAGCATACTCAGTACATTTTTTACAATAAAATAAACCCCCAACTTAGCTGGAGCTAAAAACAGTGGACCCAGATAGGAAACATATGGCACTGTAAAAATACCTGGTTTCTTAAAGGGTCAGAATCCTATTTTCAATAATAAAAATGAAAAATACTTTATATACATATCTGCCTCTAAATATTTATATCTATCCACAACCCTATTCCCATTTTTGCAAACAGGGATGGGGTATCACCTCAACAGTGACAATCACTAGAACCAAGGTTCAAATTGTCAGATGGCTAGTTTTGCTGTGGCTGTTCATTCATATCACACACTTGCATGCACACTCACACCTATGCCAAATTTAGAGTGTCCAATCCATCTACTGCATGTTTTTGGAATGTAGGAGGAAACCAGAGCACCCGGAGGAAACCCATGTGAACACAAGGAGGATTTGCATACTCCACACAGAAGGCAACCCAACCGAGAATTGAACTGGAGAACCAACTGCTGTGAGGTAATAATACTATCCATGATGCTAATGTGCTGCCCCATATATTTATATTTATATCTACATCTATATCTATATAAAGTTTCTATGAGAAAAAGGGTTTTCCAAAGAAGACTTAGCTGCCAGAAATGAGCTGAAGGATGGTTGCTGCTTTTAGTGAAGCCTCTGAGCTACTTTACTCATAAATCAGCAAGGAGGTATTGAAGATTTTTTACTCTTGACTGATGATCTTCCCTCCTTAGGGCTGTCCTATCAGCAGTCAGAGTGGAAGTGAAGGAGGAAGCCAGAGTTTTTAGAAGGTGGCTGATTGTTGTATCTTCCCATATATCCTCGAGGCTATTGAACCAGTAGGAATGATAAAAATCTTTTAGAACATCTCTACTTTGTCTGGAGGAAGAAAAGCTCTTCCCATGGCAAAATCTAATAAACATACCAGGAAATCAATCCTGTGAGAAGAGATGAGTGTTGCTTGTCCAGTCAGGATAAAACAGATGAGCATTCCTGGGTTTCTGTTCAAGCAGCTTTATCATGTACAAATATATCAGAACTGAGGCTTAATAACTTTTACTTAGATAAACTTATAAACAAACTAGCTATTACACTCATACATGCTCACTCTCTGGCTGCACTCTCAAAATGACACTGCAGCTAGCTCATGCTTGCTATTTATATGCATGTGCTGTCCTTGAAGTGCTTCTTAAAGGTACAACACGCACACACTATTCTACATCCTCCCTCTTTGAGAAATCAGTCATGCAATATTGATGATATTAATTGACATGCAGTTGATACAAATAATTATTTGCCATGCAATTATGCAGAGTTAAATACATATAGACAATTATCTCCAGGTTGCTGTGTATTTCATACAAGGTCTGGAAATATGAGCAAATCATGTGACATAGAAATTAGAGTTAGGCCTAGCAACTGGGACTGTCTCAGCTGAATGTTCAGCTTTGGGGACATCTGGAACATCATCAGCAATGCAACAGGAATATCGTCTGGATTGCTCTGAGATCTGGAGTCTGTATCACAGGAACAATGCTACAATTTCGATTCTGATACATGCAGAAAATGTCTGCGATTTCTCCTGCACCCCACACCCTCAGATTCCACAATGTAGGATCTCAGCTCGGCACATACTGTATACCTTTTACTTGACCAATCCAGTCAAAACCATTTGCTGTTTGTATCCTCACTGTCTCTCCTTCTTTCAATGGACAAAGAAATCTGCTCGATTTATCATAACTGGACTTCTAGAAAGAATGCTTTCTGAATAGTTGGGCTCTAATTGTTCTGTTGTTCTTTGCTTTAGGCCTCAACAAACTGGAACTGATAGGCAGCGTTGTTCTGGTTTGCCTAGATAGAAGTCTCTGAGCAGGACAGCCAAGTATATCGTCATGGGGTATGTTTCTGAGACTGAGTAAATTCAAAAATACTTTGGTATAATCACACTTTGACTTTTCCAGTAATTGCTTTCCACTCTGTACTGCATGTTCAGCTAGTCCATTTGACTGTGGATATTCTGGACTACTAGTAACACGTACAAAGTCCCATTCTTTTGCAAATTTCTGAAACAACTGACTTGTAAATTGGGTTCCATTGTCAGAAATAACTTTGTATAGACTACCATGGACTGAGAAATGACATTTCAACTTGGTGATAACAGCAGTGGATGTTAGGTTAGGTAGTAAACTGATCTCAAACCAGTTTGAATAAGAGTCTGCCAACACTAAGCAATGCTGATTGTTCCACTCGACTATATCAGTGGTACTGTTGACCAAGGTAGTTCAGGAATCTGACTTAGCTGAAGTAGTTCTTTTTGCAAATGTGGTTTAGTACTATTGCACACTAAACAAGAAGAAAGTACTTTATCAATGTCTTTTACTAGAGAAGGCCAAAATACTAGTCCTTTCACTCTTCTTTTGGTACATTTGGAACCGGGGTGACCAAGATGAAAAATCTGGATATATTCACGTTGTAAGAAAGTAGGAATGACAATTTTAGGACCTTTTAAAATAATGCCATCTTCCATCAACATTTCAGCTCTGTAAGAAAAATAAGTTTGCACTTCAGGTGGTACACTAGATTGCTTAGACGGCCATCCAACGTTAATGTAGTGCTTGAGCATTTGCAAAATTGAATCAGTCTTTGTATGATCTCTCAGCTCATTAAGTCTCATGGTAGAAAAATTACACACTTCCATGACATCAGAGTCAAAATACTCTGCATCAAGCTGTTCCGTTGTATTTCTGGGTGATCTGGATAAGTATCAGCCAGATAATGAAATTTGGCTTTTGTATAGACCATTTTGAAGTTGATTATAGCAATAACCCATGCCTGGGTGTGGGTAATGCTGGATTTACCCACGGTTGGTGTGGTTTGGTCACAAGGGTGAAGCCCAAGTGGCCAAACAAAGACAACCATGGGTAAATCCAGCATTACCCACACTTAGGCGTGGGTTATTGCTATTATACAATGACATTATTTAAGAAAAAAATACTTACTTTTCTTAAATAATGGCATTGTATAATGCCTCCTGGCTGCCCTTCTGCAGCTGTCTGGTATTCTGCGGCAGTTCTGATGTACTGCGCATGCGTATGCTTATGCAGTACATCAGAGCTGTGGGTGGCAGCAACGGAGAAAGCAAGATCTCCGTTGGTTTTTACAAAGTGTCTCTCTATGTTAAAGGAGTTTAACATAGTGAAACAGCTTTAAAAAAAAGCAACGGAGAATCTCTGTTGCTTTTTTTAAAGCTGTCTCACTATGTTAAAGGAGTTTAACATAGCGAGACAGCTCTAAAAAAAAAAAAAGCAACGGAGAAAGGAAGATCTCCGTTACTTTTTTTAAAGCTGCCTCACTATGTTAAACTCCTTTAACATAGTGAGACAGTGTCTAAAAAGCAATGGAGATCTTGCGTTCTCTGTTGCTGTAAAAAAGACTTATACTAATGGAAAAAGTCTGGGCAACTGGACCGTTTTCCATTAGTATAAGTCTGATTTACAACATGCACGCTGACCAATCAGCGTGCACGTTTTGGAACATTAATGGGAAGGTCGCTGTATAATGAAGAATAATTTGCAGAGAGACCAACTTTTGAAGCATCACAGGAAAAGGTTACTGGTTTATTGACATCATAGTATCTTAATGTAGGTGGTATGGCAATTTTCTGCTTAAGGTCTTCAAATGCTCTCTGGTGCTGTTCCAACCAAGACCATGTAACATTTTTGTAAATCAGCTCTCTCAAAGGCACTGTCAACCCACTGAAGTTTGATATAAACCTGCCTGAATAGTTGACAATACCAAGAAAATGTTGTACAGCTTGAACATTATCTGATGCTGGCATCTCTAGAATAGCTGCTTGCTTGGACAGGTTTGGTCACAAGCCAGTGCTGGTAAATAAATGACCTACATATGTAACTTCTGGTAGTCTGAATTTGCAATTCAGAGGATTGAGCTTTAAGTTCACTTCATATGCTCTGTCTAGAACTCTCCTAAGATTTCTGTCATGATCTGCTTCATCATTGCCTCCAACCAATGAATCATCTACTACTGTGGCACAAGGATAACCTAAAAACATTTGCGCCATTGCAGGCTGAAAGACTTCAGTTGCAGAATTTATTCCAAATGGCATCCTGAGAAGTCTATATCTTCCAAATGGGGCACTGAAAGTAGTCACTAGTGAAGTTTTCCAATCAAGCATCACGTGCCAAAATTAATTTTTTGCATCCAAGACAGAAAAAACAGTGGCATTTGGTATTAGGGCTGTGACTTCCTTGACTGTATGCATAGGATGATGAGGTCTCTGTAATACTTTGTTCAAATCTCTTGGGTCAATGCATATTCTGATTTCGCCTGAGCCTTTTTGTGGGTTGCTACCATGGATGACACCCATTTAGTTGGTTCTGTAACTGGACATTACACCTTGCTGCACCACTTTATCCAACTGGGCTTTGACTTTATGCTGCATAGCTATCAAAATTTTTCTTGCTGGTCTGACCACTGGACTGACCTCTGGGTCTAACTTCATAGAATACACAACTGGAAGTTTGGTTAACTTGTCATCAAAAACATCAGCATACTCTAAGAAAATAGCTTCAGTAAAATTGTAACTAGGATATGTACTTATATGATGAACATCTTTGGTAAAGGAAATCATTCTCAAATTGTCTCTAAGACCCAATAATGACTGCACAAGTCTTTGGACTACATAAAATAAGAAGCTGTAGCAGTTCCTAGCCAAATAACATAAAAGCACTACTGAGCCTTCAGTTTGAATTTCTTTGCCTCCATAAGCAACAAGTTTTGCACAGCTGGCCACATTAAGTTGCTCACCAGCTCTCACCTTGGAAAATGTCTCTGCTGACATAACTTTATACTATGAACCAGCATCTACTTTGAGGTCTGTGGATTTACCATTGATCTGGCCAGTACAAAACAGTTTGTTCTTTGCCAAGAAATTCACTGCATCAACCTTCTCACCAATTACTGATACACCATCTACATAGAAAGTAGAGTTGCAGCTCTCTATATGATCAGCTTGCTTTTTTAAGTGACCTTTCTTTATACCTGGGTGAGGTTTACTTGGTTTGCAAAACTTGTGAAAATGGTTCCATTTTTTACAATTGTGGCATTGCTGACCAAATGCTAAGCATTTTTTTTATTTTAGACTCATGACTGGCATGACAACTGCAACAGTTAACAATAAAGCTTGACTTGGGTTTTCCTGACTCACGCTTGTACTGCAATGAGCATGTCCTTCTCTTAGAACTTTCTGGAAAACTATGGGTTTTACTTGGGGAGACTGCAGGGGTGGCAGGTGCCATGTGTTTAGGCCTGCTTCTGCTAGCCACGTATTGCATGCTGTTTACATTTGCTCTCGAGCTGCTGAAACAATGCTCTTATCACTTGTAAGCATACTCATGTGCCTTTCTGTAACTTCATGGATTTGAAAAATCTCAATAGCTTTGCTCAGCATTAAATCAGTATCACAAAGCAAAATCTTTCTCACTGCAGCACTATTAGAACAGCACACAAGCCTGTCCTTTATTAACTCATCTTTTAAACCACCAAACCTACACTTTTCAGCTTTGTTTCTCAGGTCAGTAATATAAGCTGCAAAAGTTTTCTCTTGCTTTTGATCTCTTGTGTAAAACAATTTTACATTTCCTTGAATTTGCGTTTCAAACACTCAGGGTCTTAACCTTGATTCGGTCTGTACAGCAATATGATGGTTTTCACCTTTTCCCTCATGTACCGCTGGTGCATACACGATGAACGTTCTCTTTCTATGGTCTCTGACCCAGCTAGACTTAACAAAATGTATGCCCTGGTGCATGCATCTTTGTCAGAATAAGCTGCTTGTATAAAACTATTGTACTCTTGCTCAAATATCCTCCAGTTCTCTGCAACATTCTGATCAAATACAAGTGGTCCTGGTTTTCAAAATGCCTCTGCCATATTACCACATACCAGTGAAGGCTTTTGTAAGTATGCATGAACACACACACACACACACACACACACACACACACACACACACACACACACACATGCATGCACACATACACACAGATGCACGCGCACACACACGCACACAGATGCCCAAAATTTAAGCCAGTACTTGTAACTATGCCCAATATCACAAGAAGCCTCTGAATAACTGCACTTTGGGAAATAAGTCTCCTGGGCACAAGAATACTCTTGAAATTACTGTACTGTAAGAAATCACCTCTTATCAGTCTAAGAAACATTTCAAAATAACTGCACTGTGTGAATAAACTGGGCAGAATAAGCTCAGACTAAAAACATTTAGAAGTAATTGCATTTTGCGAACAAGCAACACAGCACACTGAAACTTTTCTAGAATGGCTGTACTTTGCTAAATAACTCTTTATGAAAGAATAATAGTAACTGTTGCTAGCATGATTATTAGCTTGAATAAAAAGCTGCAAGAATTATATGAAATATAAATGGTTAATTTAGAAATAGTATAAAATGCAGAAAGTAGTAAGTGTGCTGGAAAGCATATATAGCTTAATGAGATACTGGCATCCATGTAAAGGAGGACGTTATTGAGAAACAAAGTCTGTAAAAATAACTGCACAGATGGCAGCTGGAAGGACTTCCATGAGCGAAGTAAAGAGATGTAACATCAAGCAAGATGTCATATATAATTATTCAATGGTGAGCCACAGTTGGCAGACCAAATGGTTTCTTATTGTGACAACTACAACTTCTTTTTCATTTTATTCAGTTAGTATGTCCAGTTTCAGTGCAAACGTTTGCCTCCTTCTTATGCACAGTATCCAGTAGCAGAACAGTGCATCTCTGCAAGTTCCACAGGTCTTGTACATTCACACAACTGAATCTGCCAGCTGTGTTTGACAACCTTTCGGGAGAATCAATGAGGGACTTTCTACGTTTTCTCGACGGAAGATTTGGCCACCTTCCATACAGAAACTGGTAATTCTCTTTTTGTTTCTCATTCTACAGCATGGATGCCATAAACAAAAGAACTGTGAAATGTAAAACTACCTTTCAGGTAGACAGTAATAGCAGTCCAGCACATGTATGGTCAAGATTTAAGGACTGGTATAAACAGAACTGTAGCACATGCAGTACTTTTAGTTAATGTTGATGTCAATTCTTTATATAAATGCATTACATTTCACTGGTATCTTAAACAGCAACATCATTTGTATGACAGTAAACATTCATTCTGCAAGTTATATAAAACTGCTTTCTGTATGCAATGTCATAAAAGTAATGGTAAACAACCAGATGCATTATGTCCTGTCTCCACATGTAAAATGTTAATTTCAGAGTTACAATATCAGTCAAGTCAGTTATTTACAAAATCTTCTAAACATCTTGCTAGACAAAAATGACATAAAACCACTGTACATTACAAAACAGTTAAGAACAGAGACGAAGTTCATGGTGAACTGACAAAAAGATTTAATATGCAAACACTTTTTCAGAAGTGCATAAGAGCTTTAAAGTTAGCAGAACAGAATACTGACAAATATAATCTGGTTAGTAAAGAGTTAAAGCAACCGCAGTTAACTACGTTAACAGAAAATAATTTAACTTTCATTCAGTTAAAGCAAGGCATTTCATATAACAAAACAGTTTTATGAGAGTAGTTAAACACAGTAAAGACATGATGTCACAAGACTGGCATGCATGTATTGTCTTTTCACCTGAAGTACAGCAACACGCAGGCAACAGCAAATGTAAATCATGTAAATATATTTGTTTTAAGCATGTGTTAGTTAAGGCAATATCTCTTTTGTTTCTTACAATATTTTGTAATTGTATAAAAGCATCAAAAATAGCAAAGACTCCAGCAAAAACAGTATTCAAAAACAATATTATGCATAGTTAGGCAAGTTAATGTTTATTACAATTGCATTCTAATATCAAGTTGCAAGTATATTAATGAATGACTGAAAGTACGAGTAAGTGCTGAAGGAGTTATGCGTTAAGCGTCTGGAATGCACAGAAAGAAAAAAAAGTATGTCAGCTCAGATCTTTCCAGGCTGGAATGGGTAGTTACAAGGAATGTTGTATAAAATAAAATGTTACTGGTACTAAAATTTAGGGTCTATATTATATCAGTGAACGCTTAAAAAAGCGAACGCTGATTGATCGACCTAATTTAAGCGAAAGCTTACAATCTCGAACTGTCAGATCAGCAATTTTTTTCCCCAGGGAAAATAATCGCTGATCCAAAACACATACACACAACACAAGCACACCAAACAAACAGAAATCCACATACATACACCTAAAATCTGATACCTAACCCTACACTATACTATGCACACACCACTAACTACCCACTTACCTTAACCCAAACCCTAACCCTAAGGTCTGTCACTATTGCACACTCACCTCACCTGCTCCCTAACCCTAACTCACTTAAATCCGCCCTAACCCTCATGTCCACTCAATCGCACACACAGCTAACCAGAGCCCTAACCCTAACTCACCTAAATCAACCTAACACTCACATCCACACAATCACACACTTACCTGAATCCGACCAGTAACTTTCCACCATAACACTGAAAATACCGAAGCAACAGAAATGGACAACCAAATTCTTTCCCCTAGGAAAAAATTTGAGTTTCTGCTGCTTCGATATTTTGCAGTTTCGCAAAAATAAGTTCAATCAATCAGCGTTCGCTTTTATAAGCGTTCGAGGATATAATATAGACCCGAAATTTATAAGGTCAAGGAAAGAAGACTGGTCGCCCGGCTAAATGGCTTACGTTTTTCTAAAACATTATTGTTATGTATTCACGTACAGCATTAAGCAAAAAGCACAAAAGTCTACTAAAATCCTGTCTGGTAATTGTAATAAGACATCACAATTGTGCATACATTTCATTAATAATCTGTTTGCAAGTAAATACTACACTGAGTACAGTCAGTACATGGGCTATGGTATGCAGTTAAAATAAATGATGCAGGTCCCTTTACAAAAAGGAAGGGTATGAATAGTTAGTAGTAACAGTAAATGTCTTTTCAAAATGGGTAAAAGCAATTCCTATTACAACTTTGACAGTATAGGCAACAGCAAAAGCTTTATAAAAATATTTTCTGTTTTTGAAAATGACCAAAAAATAATCAAATCAAAAAGCAAATGTGTAAGACTAAAGTGTCACAGTCTAAGTAACAGCCAAAGGGCAAGCATACACCCAATTCTCACAGCATAAAGCAAATAAACAATACTGCAATAAAATAATGTATACTTCAGGGGGAAGGGCATGTTTTCAATTTTACACTAACTGTGTAAACAGTACTGCAAAAAAAAACTCAGATAAAGGTGCAAAGTGGTAATACCAAAAATACATTTTAATGTTTCAAGTAATGTAATTAGCAGGCTTCAGTTTAATGCTAGGCTTGAAAACTGGACTGAGTGTACATTACAGCGATATATATATATATATATATATATATATATATATATATATATATATATATATATATAAAGGCAAAAACAATCTGTACAGGCAAGTGTATTCTGTATAGTATATAGTAAATGGTTAATCTATGTAAATAGATAGAACCAATATGATGAGTCGAACACAGCTAGAGAAAACTCTTTTTTAAAAAAGCTCCAAAAACAAACAGCAACGTAAAACGAAAAAATAATTTATAATTATAATATATAATTATTTTTTCGTTTTTTCGTTTTTTCGTTTTACGTTTTTTTCATTTTTTCGTTTCATTTTTTCGTTTTTTTGTTTTTTCGTTTTACGTAGCTGTTTGTTTTTGGAGCTTTTTTAAAAAAGAGTTTTCTCTAGCTGTGTTCGACTCATCATATTGGTTTTGTTTCTTATTATCACGTTGGTCCTTGAAGAGTCGTTTGTTCCGCTTTCGTTTTTGTTTATGGTTCCTATGTAAATAGACAATTTTGCATTCAAGTATTATATGTATAGTAAATCAAAGCTTGACATTTGTGACATATGCATTTTTTTTTCAAAACACAGGACTGCAATGCCTTTGCAATAAAATCCTCAAGCATTGTCAATAAATTACTGTATAGGACATCACTGTATAGAGTCATATTCAAATTAATCCAGTTCTAATAGTAATGGTTGTCATCACTGTGTTGACAATATAAAATGGTGTTAACTTGCTGTATCAAAAGAAAACTAAAGGTTTTGTTTAACAATGTCTTTCTAGTTAATAGCAATATAACTTGACTAAAAAGCACATACTAATATAGACAGTTTTGGATTTACAATAAAACAGAGGGAATGTATACAGTGATATATATGTTTAAATATGGATAAATGCATGTGCACATCTATTTGCTAGTTAGATGCATATACACATCTGTTGCTATAATATATGTAGAAATAATATAGTTAGTTAAATACATGTATTTCTGTTTGCTAGCATACATATATTCTGGTACAGCTTGAGACAAGCTGAATGTTCAGTGTCTGTAACATGCTTCAAGGACTATAGATAAAAATGCAGCTGCGAGACAAGGCACACAGCATTCAACACAGACATCTGTATTTGATTTGTATCATACTGAACATCAAAACAGACGGAATTACAATATTTCTCGAATAAAACGTAGTTAGAAAAATGCTACATAAAATAGAGCACAAGACAATTTCAATTGTAAAAAAAATACATCATGTACCTTTGGGAAGATAACATTTAACACAAATATAACAGCATGGTAAGCTGAACAATGTCAAGCATACATAAAAGTAGAGAAAATCAAAGACTGACATAAACATTTCAATAAACAGCTCTATCTCTATTAGATGCTGTACATTACCTCAAAAATGTAACAGTTCTGATAAGGGAAGACATCACATAAAAATGTCACAGTGTGTAGACAATAACACAAAAATAAGAATACACTCAACATGGAAAAAAAGGGTATGATTTCTACCAATACTCTGTTTATTTGTATAAACAACACAGTAATACAAAAAATGGACCATGAGTTAAAATACATACCATTTTGAGTATTAGGCCAGTACTTCATACAGATCAAATGATAAAAATACCACCCACTTGTACTACGATAGGACAAACAATACCAAAAAAAACAATACTGCACTTGAATATTACATTTCCAAGTTTTAAATACACCAACTGCACATTTAAAAGAGCTTGGTATAAACACGAATAAAATAAGATATCTCACACATTGTACATTTACAAGCATAATGGAATCCTACTATTAAGTAAGTCATTACAAATATCTTTGATAGACAGATTACAATATAGTACTAATATACGATATTCCCTTCAAATTTCAAAATGTTTGTTAAAGTGGCACCACAGTTTGTATGTGTGGTTTCAAATAACCCAGTGTTAATAGTAAAAGACAAAGACAGAAGCTGACACTGCCCATAATTGGTGGGACATATTCAGAGGATGGTCATCATATGACCAATTGCTAAATTGATTAATACATCCTGTGTTAGTAGTTTTGGGGGTCATAATAATAATGACAGCTTGAAATTGTTTTATATGCTGCAGTGGTAAATACTGTAAATAGCAATGCTGACAAAACAAATGTAGTCTTTTCTTTAACTGAAGTTTAGTCCGTTCCTCAAAAATATATAATAAGGGGGAACTGAAAGAATAATATTAACTGTTGCTAGCATGATTATTAGCTTGAATATAAAGCTGCAAGAATGATATGAAATATAAAGGGTTAATTTAGAAATAGTATAAAATGCAGAATGTAGTAAGTGTGCTGGCAAGCATATATAGCTTAATTAGATATCGGCATCCATGTAAAGGAGTATGTTATTGAGAAACAAAGTCTGTAAAAATAACTGTGCAGATGGCAGCTGGAAGGACATCAACAAAGTAAAGAGATGTAACATCAAGCAAGATAAAGTTAGAACATCAAGTTTCAGATAGTGCTGGAACACCACGTTTCAGATAATGCAAGACTGAGTTTCCCTGGACCACCGAACTTGAAAAAGAATCAAGGACAAATCATAAACTAGAAGAACAAAGGAAAGTTATACAAAGAAAGATTGTAATACATCAGACTGAGAAAAAATATCAGACTTTTTGGTATCAATATGAGTGTGTATAAACAAGCTTTGGGAATTTGCTATAGAGAGCTGACAGCATCTGTGTTGCATGCTTGTAGAGCCGAAAGGAAAATGTAATAGTAAAATGCGTATTAACTGAAGCAGTTGTCTCGGTGTATTTATTGTACTTAGTGCAATACAGCAATAAGACTAGCTGGTCACAATAAATAGTTAAATATACTTTGGTATGCATGCATGTAAATGCAAGTAACAGCAAGAAACCAACAGAAGGCAGTATATATAATTCTTCACTTTACAATGCAAGAAACACTCTGTAATGGTGGCACTCTGCGAATAGACAAACCCAACACAAGAAACTTTTCAAAATAGCTGAATTTTGACTGCACTTTGTGAAATAGTTGCACTTTTCACACAATAAACTCTTCGGAATAAATGCACAAAAATAAACACACACTGTAAGCACTTTTACACACTTCAAGAAACTTCAAATAACTTTAGTTATGCCCTGAATACATTCAATCAATGCAAAACAGTAGTTTATGCTAAAACACGGTACTTTGCCAAAAAACATGCAGTTGCCTTGCTTTATTTATGCTTAATGTGCCCTTTTTGCCCTTTATTATATTCATTTTGCTCCTATAATCTTTTTTCATGCCCATTATACCTTTCTTGTGTTTGTTTTACTCTAAACATGCCCGTTTTGTACATCCAAAGTAATTCCAACCCCCTTATGTGCTTTTCTGATCAGCGTTTTATCAAATATCTTAATTTTAAACATGTTTAATTAATAGACTTTTCTGTGCCTTTCACTTCTTTAATAATGCATTTTGTGCTCCTGTAATGCTCTGTTTTATCTTTTTTAATAAATAAATAATTTGTGCAAGTTTTCATTACCTTTAGTTCGTTTCTGGCTCTTTTTTGTACTAATTTCTCTTAGTTTACTGTCAATGTTAACTCTGCATCTTGTAGCTCTGAAAAGCAGTCTCTGGAATCCCGGTTCTGACACCATGTCGCTCGTCTAGTCAAGATAAAACAGACGAGCATTCGTGAGTTCCGTTCAAGCAGCTTTATTATGTATAAACACGTCAGAATTTAGGCTTAATAATGTTAACTTAGATAAACTTATAAACAAAATAGCTATTACACTCACACATGTTCACTCTCTGGCTACACTCTCAAAATGGCACTGAAGCTAGCACGTGCTTGCTATTTATATGCATGTGCTGTCCTTGAAATGCTTCCTAAAGGTACAACACACACACACACTATTCTACAATGACAGAAAATTTCTGTAAGCTCACCTGAAAACCCAGACTGAACAGAAGATTCTGAACACTTGCTAGCAACTTCTGCAAATATAAGGCAATCATCCAAATATGGATAAATGTGAATTCCTTGAAGCCTGCAATAAGCAATTACTGGAACCAGACACTGTGAATACCCTTGCAGCATTAGATATTCCAAAAGGTAAGACAGAAAACTGATAATGTAAGGCAGATACAGAAAATCTTAAGGAACATCTGAACTATTTGTCAATGGAAATGTGATGGTAGACAGCTTTGAAGTCTAGGTTCACCATGAAAGCTAGTAAAGGGATAATAAATAATACAAGTTAAAGGCATAATATTTTGAACTCTGACGCCTTGAAAAAGAAAGATATAGACTGGTGAGGTCTAGCACAGGCCTCCAAATCCCTTCTCTTCAGCACCAGAAAAATCCTTAAATAAAACGTTTTAGCCCATCTAGCAGACAGACATTGTTTTAATTAGTCAATGCAAGAACATTTATTACTGTGGGGAAACAGATAGACTTGGTTTATTGGGCAGGAAAAAATACTCTGAAAGGGTGGAATGACTCCTACTGGCAAGTGTACCCCTGTTGAATTCCTTTTAGAACCCATTTGTCTGAAATAATGTGGTGCCACAAAGGAAAATGTGGACTCAGAAAAAGGGAGAGATTGTCAGAGTGTAGGTGAAGGGAATGAGAAGAAACAACCAATCATTCTGACTTAGTGGGCTTTCCTTGCTTTTGACAGGCTTTGCCTTTCATTCTGAATCATCTTTCCCATTGCTTTTGTTTTGTAAATCCTGTTTTATTTACCTTAAAAATGGAAGGTTGAAAGATTTGGGTCACCATGTGTATCAGCGTTCCCTTCTCATCACACCTTTTTTAGTATTTCGGCTGCAGAAAGGCCAAACAGAACTTCCTTGACTAGTGGATAATTTAAAATTGTAGTTTTAGCATCATCAGGACGAATTTAGCCACTCAAATCATCTTAATACTGACTCAGAAGCAGCAGTCCCGGAGGCAGTATCAGCAGCATCATAGAAACACTTTAAAACATGTTGAATTATATGAGAAGTACATACTAAAGAAGCATTCAAAGAATTTTTCAACACAGAAGAGGGAAGGTTAACAGTTAACTTTTGCATGGTTTCACATGGCTGAAGTAAAAACTGTAGCATATGAGCCAGGCAGTTTAAAAATCCTGAATACTAAAGGAGCAGCAGAATACAATTTCTTTTCAAATTTGTTAAAGTCTTTCCATCCTTGTCAGATGGGTTGGGATTATCAGTAGCAATTTGTTTAGCCAAAGCAGTTTTGGGTAGGGTCTGCTTTTATTTATTTATTTTATTATTTTACATTTGTTAACCGGGGGTGTCTGACTGAGCCGAAAAGGTCCTTTTTCAGCAGAGGCCCTGGGAGAAAAGCTCCACAAAGAAAAATTACAAAAACATTTAGTTATTTAGACATGATCAGTATACACACAAATTACAGGAAACATGTTTTTACAGTGGTATGCGGCACATAAACAGTTGCAGTGGAGAGAACAAACAAAAAATATTAATTTTAAAAATAAAGGTAATTAATAGATTTGTAGTGTACAGCTGAAATTTGGAACATAGGTTAGAAAACAAGTATTTGTGAGTCACTGGCGCCCTGTATAACCTATGAAACTTCATAGTGTCAGGAGGTTTGGTTGTCAGGTAAACTACAAGCTGGAGGAAGAGCTGCAGATTAAGGAATATCTAACTGTAACAAATCATAATTTATTTGCTGGGAATTACGAATTTCATTCTGAACCCCCTGATAAAATGAAACTCTTTAATTTTAGATAAGTCTTCTGGAAGGAAATCTGAAGCGACACCTTCCTCAAAATCAGAATCTTCAGATTCAGAAGAAATTCCTGAAGCATAACATTCTCCTTCCTGGCCTTGCTATTCTGACTGAAATTCAGAATTAGAAAATGAGGGAACTATTTTTCTTGTCCCCTCTAAAGAAGTAGTAGGGTTAGAAAAAGCAAAAATAAGTTCTCTAGCAAATCCCAGTAAAGCTTCATTGTCCATCAAAAGAGAAACAGGAGAATGCAAGCTTTTCTCTTTCTGTTCAGTTTCCTGGGAATTTCCCCCAAAAAAGACTAACTCATAGCAGGCATACCAACCTGGGCATCAAGCTCCCTTCCCTGGCTGTGTGAAATACCTTCACCTGCCCCTCTCACCAAGACTAACAAGATGGGTTCTCCTTTACCCATGGAGATCAACCCTATAGACACAGAGGATTTGTCTGTTCTCCAGTCCTTAGTGGCTGTAGATGCTACACCTGATGGACCAGGTGAAAATGATGAGCCATCTGAGGAACCAAGTCCAACCACAGCAGAATCACCTGCCAGCAGCTGAGGAGCAAGTAGAGCTGGCCTGGCATTCAAAGACTCCCTGACTACTTTATTCTTCTTGTGGACAGGAAAAGGAAGAATTGAATGATCAGCAACTGCTCCATGGGTTCAGCCAAAAGGAAGGCACTGAAGATAGGGAGCGAAGCCTGAAGGAGTCAGTAAAACTTTAAAAAGCCAATAGGATGTTCTGAGGTATGAAAACAACTGACAGTCTCCCAAAAGAACAATATCCCTCCCATAACATATAAAACCTACATAACCTGTAGAAAAATATCAAAAAATAGATATTTTACATAATTTGTTCAGAAAAGCATTGCCATACAAAATCTCCCCTTGATAAGTAATGGCAGTCAAAAATGTATAGGTTTCCTAGGTAAACTAGCAAAACTGACAGAAAAAAAAAAAACAACTTTTCCTCAGAAAATTAATTTTGTGGTAATATTTCTGTGTCTGCCCACAGTTCAGTGGCAAAAAAGATCTGAGGTTTTGGTGCTCTGTCTTTTTATGCAGTAGGTCCTCTCAAGCTCCTGAAATTAGTGTATGTGAAGGGCACTCTAAAGCTTTGAAAATCTGTCCACTGGCAGTGAGTAGGACCCAAATAGCTTAAGCTACTGGAATGTGATCTAATATAGATCAATCTACAGATCATGACAATGTTGGTGTGGTATATTGAAGATTTACCCACGATTGGTGTGGTTTAATCACGAGGGCATAGCTCAAGTGATTAAATAAAGCCAACTATGGGTAATTCTTTATAACAGTGCTGTGGTGCCATTCCACACTTTTCTGATGAATTGCGCATATGTATGGGACTTGCGTTCTCACACTTACACAGTACATCAGTGCTGTGTAAAGAAAACAATGGAGAAAGGAATATCTCAGTTACCTTTTTTTAATTAAGAAAAAAGAAACCAGGAGACTTTTAATGTTCTGGAGAGATGGGACAGAGAAAATAAAAGAATAATCAGGTGCGTTTCTTTAGTTTTGCATAAAGTAACTGATTATCCTTTTATTTATCTCTGTGCCATCTCCCTCATTTGTTTGAGGTCTTCAGTTTTGTAAATTTATTTAAAAAAAGAAAGAAAAGTAAAATTTTTATTGGATATATTTATGGAAAAAGTCTGTCGACAGGACCTTTTTCCATTGGTATATTCTCGGATTTACAGCAGGCACACTGGTTGGGCTGACCAATCAGTGTGCTCTTTTTTGAATAACAATGGCCAGTCATTGTATAATATCAAATAGCCATCTTTCTCCTATTTAGGATTCCTGCATTGTGACTTACCAGGAATATAATTGGGCTCTGTTGAAGATTATCCTGTCTCTCAGTGTACACAACCCTTTCTTTTTAATTTCATTCCTTAAGTTATTCTTGTCTGTCAGTGTGAGTGAGCATCATTTTCCCACCTTTGTTTTCCTCTCTAGGTTTCCTTCACTCTACAAAATGTACCCCAGAACAAAATGCAAAAAGAAGTTATGTACTCACAGTAATGTTCCATCTGTGTTGTCCATTTTCATTCTTCATCAACTGTTGGTTTAGAGCTGACCTTCAGATCTGACTTGGCTGCTTTTTTACAGGTCATAGAACACTGAAACCTTTCAAGCTCCTCTTTTAACCACAACACACTAGTCCCTTACCACACCACAGATCTTGTTTGCTGACTTTTAGTGAATATAGAAATAACAAATACCAGTATCTGAAGCTCAAATAAGGAACACTGGTTCCTCTAGCCTCTTCTAATCCTTCCATAAGTCAAATTGGTAGGGGTTGGAGGGAGGGAAATTGAGGAAGAATGAAAATGAACAACACAGATTAAACATTATGGTGAGTACATAACTTCTTAATCTGATGCTGTCATTTTCATTCATCACTCAACTGTTGAGACAGACTCTCCTGCTACCTCAATCCTGGGAGGAATCTAGGAAGGATATTCATGAGCACCGCTGAGCCGAAGGCTGCTCTTCCCTACTCATTCCCTCCAGTACAGCTCTTTTGATTATGTACCTTTAACTCCTAGTGGGAGTGGCTTGAGTATTTAAAAAATAAAGTTATCACCTTACAATTCTAACAAATATTCATTGACATAGGTCAAATATCAATTCAATTGTGTTTGCCATCATGTATGCTTCAAGATAAAATATTCAAATACCTTGTATAGGGCATGGTTTTGGAATTATTAATGCAAATATGAACAAGCAATATTTGACACCTAGAGGAGCAGTAGGAGGTAACTGCAGATGCACCTGGAGGTGTCACTCGGATGTAATGAGTTAATGCACAATAAAGGTATGAAGTTTAGCCCAAGTTGCAGCTGCACAAATATCATCCAAGGAAGATCTGGATAAAACACTGAAGAGGTTGCCATAGACCTGGAAAAATGAGATTTTAGAGGTTTTGGCAAAGTCAGACCTGCTTTTTTGGTAAACAAATGAAATACACTCAGTTAACCATTTGTCTAAGGTCACTTTGGTAACAGGTTTATCTAATTTTGAATCCAAAATGCGACAAATAATTGATATGATTTCTTTAAAATTTTGGTCCTGTGTAGGTAAAATGTAACTGTCTGTGAACATCCAACAAATGCAACGTATATTCTCCTTTATTTCAAAAATTTGGAAAGAAAACTGGAAGATTAATAGTTTGATTAATATTGGATTCTGACACCACCTTAGGAAGGAAGAATGTGTTAGTTCATAAGGATACCCTATCCTTATTAAAAAAATCAAATAAGGAGGTTTAAAAGATAGGGGTTAAAGTTCTGATACCCTTTTAGCAGATTTAATGGCTACTAAAAAGACAGTCTTCCAAGTTAAAAATTGCAATTCCCATTTGGCTGAAATTTCAAAGGGAGATTTGGTTAAAGATTGTAAAACTAAATTCAAATCCCACGGAGGCTCTGGATCTTGGGGTCTAATTAGAAAGGTTCCCCTTATAAAGGACTTGCAAAGTTTGAAAAACGCTAAAGATGAATTGTTTACTCCAACATGAAAATTAGAAATGGCAGCTAGTTGTACTTTAACAGCTGAAGAACTAGCATCTTCTTTAAAATTTTTGCTAAAAACTCTAGAATGTTAGGTACTGTTGATGAAAAAGAGTCAATGTGACTCTGCTGGACCCAAATAACAAACCTTTTCCATTTACTTCTGTAAAGTGTTCTAATAGAAGCTTTGTGTGAGAATGACAGAATCTGGTGAACAGGGGAAGAGAGCCTGGAGTGTATTGCTAGTAACAGAAGTGGCGAAACCTTGCAGTCAGTTTTAGGGTTAAGATGTCTGGGTGTATCATGTTTGCTGGATGAGACAGAAGGTCTGGAATTGGATCCAGAATCCATGGGGGATGAATTAAATGAGGCCAATTAAACGGGAACCAAATCTGACAAGGCCAATAAGGAGCAATGAGGATGATTGTGCTCTTCAATTGAGATGCTTTCTGTAGGAATTTGGGGATAAGAAGTACTGAGGGAAAGGCAAAGAAGAGACTGGAGGGGGGGGCAGTCATGGAGAAGAGTATCTCTCTGTGATTCCCCAGTGGACGGACCATGGCAATGAACCTGCTGCACTTGTTGAGGGGAGATGCAAAGAGGTCACAGCAAGGTTGGCCCCATCGACAGAATATCTTTTCCACCACTATCATGTTGAATGACCACTTGTGAGGCATTAGAATGGACCTGCTTAACTTGTCTGCTATCATGTTGGATCTCCCCAGAATGTGCGTTGCTATCAGACATTGATTAGATGTGATCACCCATTACCACACTCTCAAAGCTTCTCGACACAGGGGGTAAGATCACACATTGCATTTTCCTGCTGTTTGTTGCAAAAAAGAAAAAAAAACAAAAAAATTATCCTTATTTCCCGTCTTTCCTGACCTAGAGTAGTCCAAATACAGGCTTTGCTGTATTCTGGACTTTTGGAAAGTTCCTGTGTTGCCCATTTCCTTTCTTGGATAAAGGGAGGCTTCTTTGTTCACCAGTGGCAGTGGGGAGCTTAAAGCAGCCTATCTATCCCTGGAGGAGTGCTCCCAGCACAAGAATCTGGTAGTCTATTGGCTGTTTTGGGCCAATTTCTAGCTCTTTCAAGTCCCCCTGTATAAAACCCACTTTGGTGCGTTTTTTGTGCTTGTTACTACTCAGGCAAGCTCCTCGTGGTCCTGCAGAGTGGTGCTAGCAGCACAGAGGCTAAAAGAGTGACTGCTAACTTGATAAAAGTGTTTTTTTTTCCTGCTACTACCTGGGCGACTGTCCGATCTAGCTAAACTGCAAGTATTTCTGCTTCTTGAACTGTTTTAAACTGTTTAAAGTTGTTTTTGCACCTGCACTTTTAAAGTTTGTCCTGTTTGTTGCATATACCTGTTGAGGCTACACATTTAAGTGTGCTAGCCTGTGTTACATATTTATTGCATTTTCCTGCTGTTTGTTGCAAAAAAGTAAAAAAATAAAAAACAATATCCTTATTTCCCGTCTTTCCTGACCTAAAGTAGTCCAAATACAGGCTTTGCTGTATTCTGGACTTTTGGAAAGTTCCTGTGTTGCCCATTTCCTTTCTTGGATAAAGGGAGGCTTCTTTGTTCACCAGTGGCAGTGGGGAGCTTACAGCAGCCTATCTATCCCTGGAGGAGTGTTCCCAGCACAAGAATCTGGTAGTCTATTGGCCGTTTTGGGCCAATTTCTAGCTCTTTGAAGTCCCCCTGTATAAAACCTGCTATGGCGCGGTTTTTGCACTTGTTACTACTCAGCCAAGCTCCTCGTAGTCCTGCAGAGTGGTGCTAGCAGCAGAGAGGCTAAAAGAGTGACTGCTAACCTGATAAAGGTGTTTTTTTCCTGCTACTACCTGGGCGACTGTCCGATCTAGCTAAACTGCAAGTATTTCTGCTTCTTGAACTGTTTTAAACTGTTTAAAGTTGTTTTTGCATCTGCACTTTTAAAGTTTGTCCTGTTTGTTGCATTTACCTGTTGAGGCTACACACTCAAGTGTGCTAGCCTGTGTTACATATTTATTGCATTTTCCTGCTGTTTGTTGCAAAAAAGAAAAAAAAACAAAAAAAATTATCCTCGTTTCCCATCTTTCCTGACATAGAGTAGTCCAAATACAGGCTTTGCTGTATTCTAGACTTTTGGAAAGTTCCTGTGTTGCCCATTTCCTTTCTTGGATAAAGGGAGGCTTCTTTGTTCACCGGTGGCAGTGGGGAGCTTAGAGCAGCCTATCTATCCCTGGAGGAGTGTTCCTAGCACAAGAATCTGGTAGTCTATTGGCCATTTTGGGCCAATTTCTAGCTCTTTCAAGTCCCCCTGTATAAAACCCGCTTTGGCGCGGCTTTGCGCGATTTTGCGCATAGCGCAGCATCGGGCAGCTTAATTGGGTTTAAACCATTCCCGGCTCCACAAAGTCTGCTCTTCACTTTTTCCCTTAGAACTGATCTAGTTCTCATAATAAACACCCTATTCCTACTCTAAAGCCTGGCACTTGCTCACTAAAGCAATTATATAAGTCAGCACTAAAAAATTAAAAGCACTACACCCTCACAAACTCTCCTTGAGTACCTTGTTCCACATTGGCCCCATTTTTCAATTATAAAGGAATTCCCAATACTATTCTAGTATGTCCAAAGGTCAGTTGTCAATCTCCTCTCCAGTCCAGCTGGTGAATCTAGGAATCTTGAGGCAATGTTACAACTGCCTCATGTACACAGACAACCCTCTCCTCCACCCAACAAATTCCAACACATGTGAGAGATGCAACCATATAGCCAAACTGGAGGCTAAGCTCTCTCAATTCAGTACTGGTGTAACCAGTCAGGAGGAGAAGGAAACCACACTCACTACAATTCCAGTCTCACATAGACCTACCATGACAGCAAACCAAACACATAAACACACAAAAACATACTCGGAGGCTCTAAATAAAAATCTGCCGAAGCAGCAGAGACCTCCAAAGCAGACACCCAAGCAACTGCTACCCCAAAACAAAACACATGCAACACATAGCTCACAAAACCAGTGTGCCGAACAGTCACAGCCCTTAAGGCTAAACAACACACCTGATACACTTGTAATAGGTGACTCTATTGTCAGGCACACTGACGTCCTGTTCACCAGGCTGAACAAGGAGAAGGTCACAGTGAGCTGCCTGTTGGGTGTTAGGATCACATAACACAAGCACTCAGGTCACTCCAAGGCAAGTACAAATATGTCTCAGTCATTGTCCATGCTGGTGTGAATGGCCTGTGACGTACCTCCCTGGACTACATGAAAAGAGACATATAGGAGCTCTCTGAGCATGTTGCCCAGGCCGGTATGGACCCTGACCTTGAGTAGCATCTTACCCTCACCAAGAATGATGCCACAATATGAAGACAAGATGATCAATTTCAACAATTGGCTCAAGTATTGGCGTCATTCAAGGGGGATCCAATGCCTGTCAGCCTGAGATGACATGCTCAACAAGCCACGATGCTTCGCTAGGGACAGCTTGCACCTGTTACCCCTGGGCTTTCGGATATTGGCAAAGGCTCTTGTCACCCCCATAGTGCCTTTTTTAGGCAAGGCTCAAAAGACAAACCCACCTCCATAGGTATCACAAGGGATAAGAAACTAAGAGTAATGCTACTCAATGCCAGAAGTCTAAACCTCAAGATGCATACACTCAAAACTCTCCTTAGCATGGAGAACATCGATATCTGTGCAGTAACAGAAACCTGGTTCAAGGCTCCTGAGAGCACCCCAGCACTACCAGGTTATACCTCATACCATGCTTTTTGGCCCCAAAACTTGGACCGAACCACAAAAGGAGGGGGAGTATCAATATTTGTCAAAGATACCCACACCTCCAGGTTGGTGGCACAGCATGAAGCATCAGAGACTATCCATGTGCAACTAACAGTGGGTAAAACTGACTTCCAGTTTATAGCCTGCTACAGACCGCCCTCCCAAACCCAGGAACCCCACTCGGCCTTCCTGAGAACACTGGAAAATATGAAGGTTTCGCCAAACACCATTATATTGGGCGACTTCAACTACCCAAACATAGACTGGGAGCATTACTCTAGCTCCAACACCCTAGCCCAAAGGTTCCTAGAATTTATAAACTCAAATGTTATGGAACAACTTGTTACCACTCCCACAAAATCCCACAAGAGGGGAAAACATACTGGACCTGATCATCACCAACATGGGGGCTCTATGCTCCAGACCAGAAGTGTATCCCTCACTGGCAAGATCAGACCATAAACTAATCTCACTGGATATTCACATCCCAACCCCACCCTCTGCCCAGAAAACCACAGTGAAAATCTTCTCTAAAGCAAATTTCACACTCCTCAAACCCGAGGTGGAATCCTTCAAAGCCCCCGGGCCTGTGGAAAATACGTCCCAAACCGCAGAATCCTTTATAAACGCATTCTATGAACACCTTCAGGAATGCATGGATCATGCAATCCCAAATAAAACCAAGACCCAATCCTCCAAAGGCAGGCTTCCTGTCTGGTGGACCCCAGCCATAAACAAACTGTACAATAGAAGGAGGAAGCTACTACATGATAGAGCAAAATCCCAAAAAGGGAAGGCATCTTTGATCAGTATTAGCAAAAAACTATGGGCACTCATAATGTCGTCTAAGGCCAGCTTCGAGAGAAAAATTGCACAGGATACTAAGGATAATCACAAGGCTTTCTTTAGTTATGTTAGGAACCTGGGTGGGAATTCCCAGATATGCTCAGAATTAGTCCAAAATGACAAAAAATACACCGAACCCACAGACATTGCCAACATCCTAGCAGACAGGTTCAGCGCAAACTCTCCCCACCAAAGGGGCAAATATCTATCCCAGCAGAGTGCTGCCCCCTGACATCTCAGATGCTCAGGTAACAGCCACCCTCTCCAAAGCAAAAAACACAGCATCAATGGGACCAGACAGTGTCCCGGGCTGCATCCTACATGAACTCCAAGAAGAGCTAAACCCAAACATAAAATTACTGTTCAATCTCAGCCTTACTACAGGATATGTACCCAAAGAGTGGCATACAGCAACAGTGGTCCCTCTCCACAAAGGTGGTGCCTCAACAGATCCTGGAAACTATCGCCCCATAAGCCTGACTAGCTTGGTCTGCAAAGCTATGGAAAGGATCATCATGGACCTCATAAATAAAGATATTCGGGACCTACAGACACTGGATCCTACCCAGTTCGGCTTTGTGAAGGGCAGATCCTGCCTCTTAAACCTGGTCAATTTCTTTGAAACAGTCACCAAGGCCATTGACGAGGGGAAGGTGGTCCACACAGCCTACCTGGACCTCACAAAAGCCTTCGATACAATACCCCATTCGGGCATTATAGATAAGCTCACCAGCTTAAATATAAACCCCTATGTCACTAGATGGGTTGCAAACTGGCTCAAGGACAGAACCCACATGGTTAGAATTGCTGGAGCCATGTCAGACTCCAAACCAGTTACAAGTGGCATCCCACAAGGCTCAGTCCTGGGACCTCTCTTGTTCAGTATATATTTCTCGGAGGTACAGGCCAACATGGAAGGACTGTGGCTGACCAAGTTTGCAGATGACTGCAAACCAGGCACCATAATCGACTCTCCAGCCGACACAAGCATCCTACAAAAGGGCCTCATAAAAACAGACAACAAAAACAAAATGCCCATAAATTACCACATAGGTGGCAATCCATTAAGTACAGAAGAAGTAATTAGGGACCTGGGGACCCAAGTTGATAGCAAACTCTCATTTGAAAACCACGTGGTCAAAGTGGTTAGAAAAACATTTTATATAGCTCACCTAATCATGAAGGGATTCACATCTAGATCAGGGAGGTCATCGTGCCTCTTTACTCATCCCTCATCAGACCCATAATTGTGTACAATGCCCCTTTTGGGATGTACCTTACCAGACACCTGTAGCAACTGGAAAGACCCCAAAAGTACCTCACCAAGAGGATCAAAGGGCTCAAACAGATGTCATATGCTGCCCGGTTAAAGAAACTCCAGCTCTACACAGTGGCATACCGCCTGCTCAGAGGTGATCTGTGCCTGACATATAAAGCCATGTCCAACCTGGAATTAATGGACATGCTGCACCTCAGAAAATCCAAATCCCATCGAGCTATGCGCTCGAGATACTTGAACCTCAGCACTGAAATAAATAGGACATGCTGGAGGGACAGATTCATAACCCAGAGGCTCCCTTCACTCTGAAATAAAATCCCAGTCCAGGTTATGCAGAGTCCCTCATTGACTCTCTTCAAGAGGAATCTTGATGAGTGGATGGGAGATCGTAGGTTTACCCCGGGTATCACTTCTGTGTTACTGTTAGACAGAGGCACAGTATACTAACTTCGAAAAAGGGCATAGCAAAATTCATTTAAAATGGGTGGCGAAAGCCAAACACATTTTTGCTAGGCTTATAAATGCCCTAGGGCAGAAAGCCTAGTATGAACCTATGAACCTATGAACCTATTATCTGTCTGAATCGCACCGGTCCCAGAGGGGGGAGAGAGTCTTGGAAGGCCTGCAGCACTAGGAAGGCTGCCCTTATCTCTAGGTCACTGATATGCATATTAGCCTCTTTGGGGGACCATGTGCCTTGGACCATCTTTCCCAAGAAGTGCTCCCCCAGCCAATCTGAGAAGTGTCCATGGTAATGATGGGCTTGGGCTGAGGAAAAGTGAAGGGGTGACCTTACGTTATCTGATCCAAGTAAATCCACCAAAGAAGGTAATTTTTGCAAACCTGAGTTATCTTGATTTGGGTGGATACAGGTTGATGTAGAATGGACCACAGAGTTGCTAGGGTCCACTGAAGAATTCTCATGTAGTATCTTGCTAATGGAACCAAAACTATCGCAGCAGACATTGATCCCAAAGCCTGAAAAATCAATCGAGTTGAGAGAAAGGAATTTTAAATTATCTTTTTGAACAGGAACCATATGGTTTGTACCCTTGGCAAGGGAAGGGAAGCTGTCAAGGATACTGTGTCAAACAAAGCTCCAATAAACTCTTAATATCTGAGTTGGTTCGAGTTGAGATTTGCTGTGATTGATAGTAATTCCCAGATGAAAGCATAACTGTAGTACATAATCTTGTGCTTTAATCAGATGATGCCTGGTCGGAGCGGTTATGAGCCAGCCATCCAAGTAAGGAAACAACCAGAATCCTTTCAGTGAGCTGTTACTACTGCCATGTACTTGGTTAACACCCTGGAGACCAAAGAGCTTAGCTCTGAATTGGCAGTGAATTGCTCCCAGCCAAAAGCATAGGTATCTTCTGGAACGTCTGTTTATTTTTATGTGACAGTATGCATCCTGATGATCTGTTGAGCACATCCAGTCATCCTTGTGTAGGAAAGGCAAAATGGACTGAACTGTGACCATCCAGAACTTCATGTATTGTTCAGATTGCTGACATCCAAAATTGGTCTTCAGTCCCCTGTTTTCTTTGGCACTAATTTCTTTGGCACTAAAAAGAATCTTGACTAAGTTCTGGACTCTCTTTGGTCTGGTGGGATCTCTTGGATGACTCTTTTTATCTATCAGGTTTTTTTTCTAGTGTTGCTGTTTCCCTCTGACTGGGTGGAACATTGGGAATGTTGCTTACTGTTAGGGAGGGGAGGGGAGGGAAAATGGCATTATATAACTTCTGGAAATAATCCTCTGCGCCTGTGAATCATTTGTAATCTCTAGCCAGGCTCTCTGGTATAGGGATAAATGACATCTGACTGCCTCCAGAGGTGGACAATTGGGCCTCCTTTCAGAATCGCTGGAAAGATTTTTCAGAAAAAGTATCTCTGCACCCTTGGTTCTGTGGGCCTTCTCTGTCATGTGGGTGGTGTCTTCCATTAGAGTTTCCCCCTCTGCTTCTGGGGGAACTATCTCCATGTGGATCATGGAAGGGACCCTGGGACTTTCTGAAAAACATTTTTCAACCACCTCATTGACTCCTAGAAAAGGCCTTTTGAGAAGTCAAAAAATGTACACCAGCAACAAACAGGGTTTTACCTTCCCGCTCACATATGGATAGTGTTTCTTTAACCTTGTAGCCATATAAAGAACTTCCATCAAAGGGGGAATTGATGAAGAAAGACTTTAAGGGCTCCACAAAATCACACAGCCTCTTAATAGAAATGCTTGAACCTGCCACATTTGAGGTAACCTCAGCTGCATGTGAGATGAGTCCATGGACAAATTCACACTGGACTGTAGGATAGCCAACTGTGAGACAATGGAGCTCTCTGCCTCAGAAGTAATGGTCCCAGAGATAGATTTGGTGAGTTCTTTAATCAAGTCCCTCTGGAGTCTGATAAAGTGTGCCAGATAGCTCAGTGACTGAAGCTTAAAGGTCACTAAACCATATGCATGTTTCCCGAATCTGTCCAGCACCATAGACTCCCTGTTAGGGGGATAGACACAGGAACTTTGTTCTGCAAGTTTCTTTTCTGTGGCAGATGCTATGACCATGACATCAACTAGTACTCCCTTGCACCAAAATTCCCTGCCCTTAGGTGGTGCCAGAATCCTGTCTGATCTCTTGTAGATTGGCTCAATAAATCAGGTTCCTTCCACACCATTCAGAGACAAATTCAATAAACTCATTGGTGGGTGGAGTCACCTAGGAGGTACATGGGCCAGCCCCAAAGGCTTCAAGGAATATTAATACCTCTTGGGAAGAATTGTTGACAGACTAACCACCCCTTTGCTTGAGGATCTCTAATATGTCTCCAAATGAGACATCATCATGTGGTGATCTTGGGGACTCTTCCACCTCATCAAAATCAGTATCCACCATGACAGACTCTTGAGGAGAGTCTAAGTGCCTCCTTTTTTACCTTCTCTTCTTAGGGGCTTCTTCGGTGGGGTATCCTGGCAAAGTATCAGAAGAAATCGATATACCCTGAGGGGTATCCTGGAGACTTTATGTTGGCTGTCCTTGAGGAGTAGGAAATTGAGGCTTAAGATGCAAAGACAACTGGGTCTGGGAAGTAGGAGCTGAGGAAGGTAGATGCATCCTTTCTCTTGGAGCAGAGTAAACTTTCTCCACTACATAGAAAGCAGAATGTATAAGAGAGAAAAAAAACGATGGCTCCAAGTAGACATGCTTCTGAACCATCAACTTCTTCCAGCCTGAAGGCAAACCACTCTAAGCAGGGGTCGAAGCTGAGCTGTGAAGGGGTGAGGCTCCAAGGGACAAAGATGGCTCCAACAATCAAGGAGTTGACTCCACCACCTCAGGTTCAGTGCCGATGCTACAGCTCC
This sequence comes from Protopterus annectens, assembly GCF_019279795.1. Lineage (NCBI taxonomy): Eukaryota > Metazoa > Chordata > Ceratodontiformes > Protopteridae > Protopterus > Protopterus annectens. Next base: position 1,440,341,772 of record NC_056744.1, on the reverse strand, counting down.
AAGAGTCATCCAGCTCTAAAGTGCTCAAAGCCAGTCCACTCAGAGATGGTACTGGAGTAGAAGATACAATGAACTTCAGATGCAATATGGATGGATTCAGGATTTTCAGTTCTAACTGTTCGGAAACCAATGGTTGGATTAGAGAAGGAAACAAAATAGGTGGCATAGTATTAATGAAGGTCTCTGGACCCAATGATGTAGAGGCCAGGAGAACCCTCATTTGAATTTCTGTAGAGAGAAATTTCCTCATCATCCTATCCACATCTGCTTCAGTCAAACTTCTGGAGGATCGAGAAGAGGAAGAAATGGACAAGGTCCTGGAGTGGTGAAGTCTTTTCAGGAAAGGAGATGGGAGATGGGGAGATATCAGATCCAGAGTAAGAGGAGAATGGATCCAAGGAGAGCTGTCTTTGTGTTTCTTCAAATCTGAGTGGTTTGAATAAGATGTCTTAGATTTAGGATCCAAAGAAATTGGATTGGAGGGTTTAGACTTTGGATCTGACAGAATCAGATATGACAATTTAGATATTTTAGAAGGTGGCTCTGAGCTTGGAGCAGAAGAACATGATGAGTCTGATGGGCACTTTTTAGCTTCCTTTTTAACACATTTCTTGGGGATTTGAGCCCCAGATGCTGTATCAGAGGATGAAGATAATAATCCTCTTAAAATTAATTTATTTTTTTCAATCAATAAGGGCCCTTGGGTTAAAACCCTTACATATGTTGCATGCAGAGTTTAAATGGGACAGGCCTAAGCAATAGATAGATGACACTTGTGCATCTAACAAAGGAATCTTATGGCCATAAGCCTTAGATTTTTTTAAAACTTGAAGGTCTGTCAGATATTGCTATATAAATAACAACCAAAGATAAAGAAAAAGATAAAAATAAGAGAGGAGTTTTTGTTTACTTTAAATTAGTTCAGTAGGAATGCCAGCAATGGTATGTCAAAGAAACTTCCTAAAAGGTAGAGAAAAGGGGGAAAATACTGACAATGGCGTTTAGGGGAAAATACACTAAAAAGTGTAACAAGAACAAAAGAGGATTAAGTTAAATGTATAAAAAGGTTATAATAAGTAAAAGATAAGAATATAGGAATTTATAAAAAGAAAACTTTAGAATTACTCAGAAATACTAGCTAAAACTCGAGAGCTAACATTGACCAATATCTAAGCGCGAAAGCAGCAAATGAGATCTGAGGTATTGTAAGAGACTAGTGCATTGCGGGTAAGAGAAAAGCTTGAGAGCTTTCAGTGTTCCATGAACTGTAAAAAAAAAAGTGGTCAGGTGATGGATCCGAACCACCAGTTGTGGAATGAATGAAAATGACAACATTAGATTTTCAGTTTTACTTTTATTTCTTTACTTACAGATAACTGTTGCTGCCAACCTATTATTACTTGAGCTTCCAGTGACAGAATGGGTTTGTAACTCTGATCAGGTATTGTTTCTTCCTCTTTTACTACACTTCTAAAGTCTTTGCTATTATTCAGTTTCTCTTCCTCCTCATTTACCTGCTCCTTAGAATTTGTTGGAGTTTTCTGCTTTGTCTTGACAGAAAGTTCAGAATTCTGCTAATGTTGTGCATTTATTATACTTTCTAAATTCATTATCCTTAAATAAATCCCCTCTGAATATTTCCTCTTCATTTTTCTAGTTAGTTTTACTCCCTGCTTTGCAGTACTTTCAGGCAGCAGTATTTTACTACTGAAGTTCCTTTTTTTACTAGCTCTGTTCCTGCAGGCTGCTTTTACATAGATATGTATAGACATCTCTTTAACTGTGCTGGTTATTCTGTAACCTTAGCCAAATTTTTATACCTTTGGTGATTTGTAACACTAGCCCTTAATTTTTGTTAGACTCATATACTCTTATGAATGTGTCTGGTGGTTGCTCTCCCCTCTTCCTGGATAGGCAGAGGTTTATCCGGATGCATTACATTTGCTGGTTCCCTTACCCACAATGATAAAGTGGTCTGTCAAAAGGAATAATAATTTCTTTCCAATGCTTCCATAAATCTTTGAAGACCCTTATGTGATACATTGGGAGTTAAAACAACAGGGTGAAATATCTTCCCAAACAGTATGCATTTGAAACTGAATAATGGGATACTGCATCTCTTTGAATACAAACTACTTCAACTGTGTTTTTTTTTTAGTAAGGGAGTGTGATCATGCTGTCGAAATCCAGTAGTTCCCTCAACTCTCTGCCATCATGATTTTAAGACTTTGCAGGTAATTAGCTTTGTTGTAAAACAATAGCAAAAAGTTGATTCTACTGTCTTGCAGATAAGTCATTACTTTTCATAGGAATAATCCTTAATAATATTTTTTCACTGGCTATAATTTTCACGGGTATAACACTGTTAACATTACTTGTTAAAAAAAAAAAAAGCTATGCAGCCTATTTTCCCATATTTAAAAACCTGAGTATGTCTACAATTGATGCTTTTTGTTTGTTACCAGAATTTGAAACAAGCTTTACCATAGCTCTAGAAACCTTAGTTTTAAACATGGTTTCACTGCAAAACAGTCTCTCTACCAATACAACGACAAATTCATATTCCTTAGTTTCACTTTGAAACACTCACTTCTATAAAGTAGCAATCAAGTAGTTTTTTTTATATTTATTAATGTAGGGCTTTCTATCGTTTTATTTTTAGAATGTTGGCGCTCAAGTTCTAACTACTATTTAAGTACATTTTTTTTAAATCACATAACTGGAATCTTATAATTTTATTAGGTGAAAATGTCTAGCTATGAAACTTGTGTTTCAGAGGTTAACACCAGTTTTGGCTAAGAATGCTTTTATTTTTTTGAAGTCCTGACAGACAGTCCCTCACATGTCCATAAAAAAAAGTTATGTTCTTACCATAACGTTCCATGTGGAGTGTTCATCTCGCCTTTGTTCTTACAAATGGGTGTCGGAGCCAATCCTCGGCTCCGAGTCGGCCGCTTAGCAAAGCTCTGCATCTAGGAGAAGCTCGAGACCAACCTATCTCCCACAATTCCCTCTGCCTCTACCTCAGATCTAGTTTGCAAAACAAGACCAGATCCAGCAATAACAAAGGTAATCAAGCATAAAAAGGGATACATAAGTATACATAAGGAGCAGTAACTAGCTCAAGCCAGTAGGAACAACAGAGAGATCACTAGTGGGAGACAAACAGACCAGACTTCTAAATCCTTACATTCTTCCAGACCTGAGGGTGGGAGGGTGGGGATGTAAGAACAAAGGCGAGATGAACACTCCACATGGAACGTTATGGTAAGGACATAACTTCTTTATGTGAGAGTGTTCAATCTCGCCGTTTGTTCTTACAAATGGGTAGCGTCCCTAGCTCCGTTACCCTGAGTGACTCACGGAAGAACGTTCCTGAGCACAGTGGAACCAAAAGATGCTCTATCCCTGGAAGTCCTATCAACTTTATAATGAGTGATGAATGTATGCGGTTTAGACTAAGTGGCGGCTGCACAAATAGTGTCCAATGGCAGACGAGCAGCATGAGCCAGAGATGTGGAAACTGACTTAGTAGAATGTCCCTTTGGTTTGGTGGGCAAAATCTGGTTTGAAGAAGAATACACGAAGGTTTTACAATCAGTTAGCCATTTGGAAAGTGTGCGCTTCGTCACTGCCATGCCCTTTTTGTTGTCCGCAAAGGCTATAAAGAGTTGGTCCACTTTCCTATGGTCCTTAGTTCTATCCAGGTAGAATCTGAGTTGTCTATGAACATCCAATTTGTGTAACATATATTCCAGCTTGTTGGAGTGGTTCTTGAAAAACGTAAGAAGCTCAATGGACTGATTAATGCTGGCAACTGAACAAACCTTAGGGAGAAAGGAAGGGTTGGTGCGTAATGATACCCTGTCAGGGTGAAAAATTAAATATGGCTGCTTGATGGAAAGTGCCTGAAGTTCTGATACTCGTCTGGCTGAAGTGATAGCTACTAGGAAAAGAGTCTTCCAAGACAAGAACTTTAAGGAACAGGAAGAAGCTGGTTCAAAGGGTGGTAAAATTAACTGGGATAAGAGTAAATTTAGATTCCAAGGAGCTGTAGGTAACCTAACTGTTGGTCTGAGATGAAAGGACCCTTTAATGAAGGCTTTACAAAGCCTATGAGCCATAATAGGAGCTCCGTTTTCTCCTATGTGAAAGTTGGAAATAGCGGCCAACTGAACTTTTAAAGTGGCAGTAGAGCCTCCTTGGTGAAACAGAATGGACAGGAATTCCAAAATCTTGTTTAGGGGGGGCTACTAAAGGATCCAAATGCTGTGTAGTCGCCCAGTGGATGAAACGCTTCCACTTACTGGTATAGATTTTAGTAGTGGAAGCCTTATGGGAGGCGACCAGAATGTTCTGGACCGCTGGAGAGAGAAGATCAGACCTGGCTAAGTAGGGAAGCGGAGCAGCCAGGCTGCTAACTTGAGGGATAGGAGCGATAGGTGAGGAGCTCCTGACGAATGAGTCAGCAGATCTGGCACTGGGTCCAGAATCCAGGGCTCCTGCATTTGGTGGGCTTGAAGGAAGGGGAACCAAATCTGTTGAGGCCAGAATGGGGCAATGAGAATTATAGTCCTCTCCTGGTCCTTGAAGAAATTTCAGGATCAGTGATATAGGAGGGAAAGCGTACAGGAGACCCGGGGGCCAATCGTGAATCAGAGCGTCCCTGGGGACATCCCCTGGAGGGGGTAAAAGGGCAAAGTAGCTTCTGCATTTGGTGTTCATTGGAGACGCAAACAGATCGCAGCAAGGCTGGCCCCATTTGCGGAAAATCCTTTCCGCCACTTTCTGATCGAGGGACCACTCGTAAGGTAACAGGATGGCTCTGCTCAACCTGTCCGCTATGACATTGGATAACCCCGGATGTGCATTGCTATTAGAAAGCGACCCGTGGACTCTGCCCATTGCCAAATTCTCATGGTCTCTCTGCACAACTGGTAAGATCTGGTTCCTCCCTGTTTGTTTATGTACCAGACTACGGACATGTTGTCTGACTGTACTGCAATAGTCCCTAGAGATAGAAGGGGGGAGAAGTGTTGCAACGCTAGAAACACTGCCCTCATCTCTAGAACATTTATGTGCAGGTTGTACTCTAAGCTGGACCATTCGCCTTGGACTGTCTTTCCCTGAAATATGCCCCCCCACCCTATCAGGGAAGCGTCCGTGGTCACCATGGCCGTTGGGTTGGGTTGGGTAACACAAACTGTCGGCCGCTGATGAGGTTGTGATCCTGTAACCACCAAGACAGGTGTGCTTTGCAGGAATCTGTTATGTGAATCTCGTGTGTCAGCGGTAACTGCTGGAACGACCACTGTGTGAACAGCAGCCATTGGAGAATTCTCATGTGTAGCCTCCCCATGGGAACTGCAATGAGGGAAGCTGACATGAGCCCTAAGACTTTCAGGACTAGTTTGGCTGGGGACTTCTTGGATAATAGTAGGAGAGATACGTGTTGTTGTAGGGAAGCTATTCTTGTGGAGGGTAGCTTTACTAGCAAAGAACGGGTATCTAGATCTGCGCCTATAAATGAAATATGCTGTGAGGGCTGTAACGCAGATTTTTTGAAATTTATCGAAATCCCTAACAGAGCACAAAGGCTGATTGTGTAATCCCTGGCCTGTATCAGTTGACGCTCGGTGGTGGCAGTAAGGAGCCAGTCGTCCAGATATGGAAACACCCGGAATCCTAGGCGTCTCAAGTGAGACGCTACCACTGCCATGCATTTGGTGAAAACCCTGGGGGCTGAGGTTAGACCAAAGGGCAGGGCCCGAAACTGAAAGTGGCTGGCTCCCAGCCAGAAGCACAGGTGATCTCTGGATACTCTGGCCATTTTGATGTGGTAGTAGGCATCCCTGAGATCTATTGAGCACATCCAGTCGTCCTTCTGTATAAACGGAAGGATCGATTGAAGCGTGACCATCCAGAACTTTTCCTTCTTCACAAATGTATTGAGAGTGCTTAGGTCCAGAACTGGCCTCCAGTCCCCTGTCTTTTTTGGAACTAAAAAGAACCTTGAGTAAGTTCCGGATCCTCTTTGGTCCGCCGGGACTGGTTGGATGACTCTTTTTTCTAGCAGCTTTGAGATTTCTATAGCTGCAGATTTTCGCAGATGGGGTGGTACATCTGTGAATCTTTTTCTTTGTGGTAATGGGGGGAATACAAAGGGAATTTTGTAACCTCTGGTAATAATGCTTTTTTACCCATTTGTCTGAAGTAAGGCTTTGCCAGGCCTGAGGGTATAAAGCTAAGCGACCCCAGACTGCCTCCAGAGCAGGACAGTCGGGCCTCCTCTCAGGAGTGCTGGAAAGGCTTCCCAGGGATGATATCCCTGTCACCTTGGTTCTGCGGACCCCCTCTGCCGCCAGGGTGGCGTTTTCCATTTCTGCCCCCTCCTCTGCCTCTGGGGGGGGCATCACCCTGTGTGCCTGGGAAAGAACCCTGGGGTTTACGAAACCACATCTTTCCACCTCATTGCCCTTTGGGGTACGGTCTGGATGGGGTGGAAAAATGGACTCCGACAGCAGACAAAGTCTTTCCTTCCTGCTCACACCGGGTTAGGGTCTCCTTTACTTTGGGGCCAAAAAGAGTGGCACCATCAAAAGGGGTGTTAGTAAAGGAAGACTTGAAGGCTTCCGCAAAGGAGCACAGCCGCATCCAGGATTGTCTACGAAGAGCAATCGCTGAAGCTGCAGCCCTACTCGACCCTTCCGCCGCATACGAGATGAGCCTCATGGATGAGTTCACAATAGATGTAAGGGTATTGAGCTGTGCTATAACTTTGTCCGAGACAGCAGCATCTGTATTACCCTGGAGGGTATCTCCCAACTCCTTGACTAGATCCCTCTGTAATCGCATGAAATGTGTCAAGTAGTTCAGCGATCGCATGGAAAAAGTCGCTGAACTGAAGATGCACTTCCCATATCTGTCTATGGTCCTAGAGTCTCTGTTAGGAGGATGAACAGACGAGGAAGATTCAGATATCTCCTTTTTAGTGGCTGCGGCCACCACCATAGCGTCCACTGGAACTCCCTTAGTAAGGTATGACTTGTCCTGAGGGGCAGTTATGTATTTATTAGGCTTCCTGGGAACTGGCTCCACTGTGTCAGGTGTCTCCCACGCCCTTCGAGCAATTAACTCCATTAACTCGTCGAAGGGCGGAGTAACCCAGGAGGTGGAAGGTCGAGCACCAAATGCCTTCAGCAGAACCGACTCATCCTCAGAAGGGGGTAGGGCTTGCCAATCACCTCTCTGCTTCAGGATCTCCAGGATGTCCGCAAAGGAGACATCCTCTGAGGGTGATTTTGGGGACCCTTCCGACTCATCTAAGTCAGTATCCGATGTCAAGGATTCTTGTGGAGAATCTAAGTGCCTCCTCTTGCACAACTTTTTCCTCGGGACATCATCCAGTGGGGTTTCCGGTGAGGCCTCCGAAGAAGAAGGGGCTCCTCTGGGAGTGGCTGAGACACTGGTGCTCCACGCTTATGGGTAGTCATGGGTGCAGAAGTAGATAACGGACCTTTAGGGGAGAGAGAAGTTGCTTCCGATGAAGTGGTTGTCTGAGAAGACAATACCTTCCTCATGAGGTCAAAGGCCCCCGGACCCCGGGCCGAGGAGTCCTCCAGTTCCAAAGAACGCAGAAGCGTCCCCAACACGGAGGCCAAGGGCATCGACCCCGAGGACGGAGCCGAAGTGACCCGTGCCGAGGCACCGAGAGGGAGAGTCGGCACCAAAAGATCGGTTCGACTCTCGGTCCCGGAGCCAAGGAGAGATCGTCAGCTCCGCGAGTCCGCTATCGGTTCCAATGGAGTCGAAGTCAATGGTGCTGACCGAGGAAGGGACGGTATCGGCACCAAGGGCTCCACTATCATCAGATCAACGTCTCCCGGCTCCGACAGCTGTGTAGGCCCCGGAGGAGGATGAGATGGAGATAAGGGAAGGCCTTCGAGTCTCGACACCAATTAGGAGGAGACTGAAATGAGCTTGGACAGGGCCGTGTTCTCCATTAACTTCTGCACCACACGATCTACGTCGGTGTTGGAGAGGGGCCTGGAAGAATGGGTCGAAGGAACCGAGGATGGTACCGACCTCAATATAGCAGGAGGTGGAAGCTCCGACACCGGTTCCAAGACTCGAGGCTCGGTCACAGTAAGAAGCTCGACACTCGGCCCCAAAGCTTGTGGAACCGGTGAACAAACTTTAAGCGAAGAACTCGGAGCCGATGACGTGGGCTCCGATGTCTTCGACCCCTTTGAGGACTTAGAAGCCTGGTCTGACTTGTCAAGCGCCTCTTGGAAGGCAGGCTTCAAAAGACCCCTATCTATAAGCTTCCTGCATCTATCTGTCATGACCCTTCCACTAAAAGAATGACAGATAGAACAGTCTTCTTGTAGATGGAAAGGGCCAAGACAGTAGACACAGGAGCTATGGTTGTCAGTGATAGACATCTTTTGCCCACACTGACACCTCTTGAATCCAGACTTGGATTTTTCAGACATATCTGTAGAGAAAAACTGTACAAGTACCAAATAATACTTTTGTCAAGAAAGTTAGATACCAGTCCACAACACAGCAATAATAATTGCAAGTATCAATCCTAAATCTAGTAACTAGGAGGGGTAGGCCCTAAGGAAACTAAACTATATATATATATAAACTATATATATTAGTGTAGCCAACAAGGATGATCCAGACATACACACACACACACACACACACACACACACACACACACACACACACACACACACACACACACACACACACACACACACTAAAGTTAAGTTCCCAAAAAAAATCAGAAGATTTCACAAGAAATATAACAAGAAATTAGCTTATCTTCCCAAAAGTTGGTCAGAGCTCTCAAACTCGATGCGATCGGTTGCAGCGGCAAACTAGATCTGAGGTAGAGGCAGAGGGAATTGTGGGAGGTAGGTTGGTCTCGAGCTTCTCCTAGATGCAGAGCTTTGCTAAGCGGCCGACTCGGAGCCGAGGATCGGCTCCAACACCCATTTGTAAGAACAAACGGCGAGATTGAACACTCTCACATAGCCTTTTAAAGGCTACCCGTTAAGATGAGTTGACAGGATTCTAGTCCAGTCACTCTGATTCCATCCCTCCTGTTGGGCGTACTGCTCAAATATTATCAGGTATGCCTCAGGGTGTTCTTCAATGACAGAATTGCCTTTGGCAATATCATGGCTTTGGCATCATACTATTAGCTACAGCAGAATGTTTTGTTGCAATTGTTCAACAGTTATCATTTTGCTTTAAAGGCAGGTAGAATACAGGTGCAGTCCCCTCACATTCTTCAATTTGTCCAAACAACTTTACTTACAGCACACTCCACATGGATACTGTTTCCTCATGTGGAGCACATTTCCTCAAAAAGACTGACTTTGTGCAGGAAAAAAAAAGGTAAAAAGTTTAAAGTGATTGGCACAGAAAAGGCATGCCAAAGTATTCCTACTGTACCTACAGATGTAGTATATAAACAAAAATTATGCACTTAACATATCAATAGATCCTTTCAATCTAGTCCATCTGATATGACACATGGGTCCTCAAGCCAGTTATCAGATCTATTATGGCAGGATTAGTGCTTCAGCCTCAAACTCTTTTAAGAAATCTTCCTTCCCATAAAGCACCTGCTTCCTTAGTTACCTCAGATCTAGTTTGACACCTTAAGATGTAGACATCCTTAATCTGTGCTGCCTTGGACTCAGTGAGCTGAAACCTACTGATACTTCAGGCCCTACAACATGGTAGGGGGAAAATGGGATGATTGTCATATGGGACAGGCTGGATTGAAAGGATCTATCATTATGGTAAGTACATACTTTCATATCTCATTCATTAAGTCCATCTGATCTGACATGTGGGTCAGAATCCCAAGCTATGGAGACCCCAGGTGGTATCATGTTTGAAGACCCTTCAGGATGGCAGCATCAAAGGATGCCTTGGCCCTGGAGGTACAATCCAAATTTATAGTGCATAATAAAGGTATGCATGGAAGACCAGGCAGCAGCCTTACAAATATCATGCAGTGAACAGGCCGTGAAAAAGATTGTAGTGTGTCTAGTACAGTGAGTTCTAGGTTTACAAGAAAGGGTTTTGTTATGAGATGGATATACAAATTACACGCAATCAGACAACCATTGTGAAAGTGATGTCTTGAAAATCTTTCTTCCCAATTTTGATTTCAGCAAATGAAACTAAAAGCTGTTCATCTTTTTTGAATGAATACGTTCTGTGGAGTTAAAAAAGCATTTGTTTATGTACATCTAAAGTATACAGTAAGTATTCTCCTTTGCTACCATAATTAGGAAAGAAGACAAGAAGATGAACAGGCTGTGAAAGATTTATCTCAGATGAAACCTTGGGAATAAAAGAAGGATTTGTCCACAGAGTCAGTCTGTCTAAATGAAAAATCAGATAAGGTGGAGATGAGGATAGAGCATGGAGCTTGGAGATCCCTATTGCTAAGTTGATGGCCACTAGAAAGATAGTCTTCCGAGAAGTATTTAAGGTCTGCCAAGGATGCAAGCTCAAATGAAGGTTTTGTGATGGCCTCTAGTATGAAATTCAAATCCCAAGTAGAAACAGCATCTTTAATAACTTGCTCAACTTAGCCCATATATGAACAGGTACAAATTCATACCTTACACCTCCTTATCCCCCCTTCTTCACTCACTTCCTTATGTCAATCAATTTCTCTCTATCTAAATATACCATAACCCTGTTTCTTCTCTCACTTTATATTACAATTCCTGTTTGTATTATACTAATTTACCTTTAATTTCTCTAAGCTAGGTAAAATTCTATAAATATTAAATCATTGTCATATAATTTGTATCTGTTTTTAACCAATAATAGCATTATGTTGAATCTGGTATAATTATTTAAACTGTATTAAAGGTATAATTATTTAAACTGTAGATGTTTTTGTATTATGTTTGAAGACTGCAAACTTACTGTTCTTAAAAGTTTTTTGTAATAGTTTGGATCTTTTATCCCTGGGGCTCCACTGAAAATGGGCACCTACCCAGTTGGCCTTCCCCAGTAATCAAAAATCAAATGTCAATAAATAAATAAATAAATAAATAAATAAATAAATAAATATTAGGTGGTTGTAACACAAAGGTACCTTATAGTTTGAGAGAGGCTAGAGATTGTTCTTGAAAACCAATGTAAAAGGTTGAAATGCCACTAACTGTACTTTGATACAGGAAAAGCTAGAGAAACTGGGAGAGAAGGAATTAGTAAAACTATTTCTTAGACAAAGGACAAATATATTTTTGCCTACGCTATATTATCTTGCCATCTCTGTTCCAAAGAGTGTACTCAATGTGTTTAATTTCATCTCCATGAACTGCATCTTGTAAGTATTTTATCTATTGACAGCGTTCTTTTTCAGTTTGTTATATCTGTCCAAATATTTGCACTATGTATGTATAGGCTAACACTGAATGAACTGAAGCTCAATTTTTGCTTTTATTCTTGCTAGGCTTTGTAACTTAACTGTAGCCATATTATGTCAATGTGTAGCTTTTCTCCCAAGGCCTGCTCTGAAAATCAAATATTATCCCAGTCGAACTTTCCCTAGTAAACAAATGTCAGATAAATAAGTAAATAAAGGACATCAAGTTTTTCAGCTGCATGAATTCCAAATGCCTATGAATTTTTAACACTAAAATCAAACCCCACTACCTGTGGACATGCATGTTTTGGGTTTTTTATTGACCTCATCAGCACAGCATAAGTGGATCATTTGGCTATAATTTAGAAATACAAACTACTTAAATCCAGCTATGGCCATAAACACTAAGGTGTCTGCAAAATATCGCAACTAACATCCAAACTGAAGGGTAAAAAAGGTCAAAAAGGCCACACCAGAGGGATCTGGGATAAAAGATGAGTGATATGAGGTACAACTAATGGCCACAGCAGAGTCACCCACCTGCAGCTGAGGCAAATTGCTAGCCTGCTGTGGGGGCAAAGAATGTTTGCTTAACTTTTCTCTTTTATGGTTGGAATAAGGTCCGACCATGGGACTGGCAGTTTGCTCCATGGTTAAGCCAAAAATGGTGCCTCTTTCCTGAAGAAAGCAAGCAACAAAAGCTAGTAAAATTTGAAAGTCTTTAAAAGTCATTTTTTTCACATAAAAATACAAAAGCAATTAAAACATGCTTTAAGAGACTTTGTCAGAATCAAAAAGTAAAATAAATGTGGGGGGGGGGTGTGGCTTGGATGGCAAGCTGAAAGCAGCAAAGTTCTTCAGCTCTGCAGTCTTCATTTTTTCCTGACAGGATTGTTTATTTAATTTCACCAACAAAGACCTGAAACTAATAAAATCAAATTTTGGAAGTAGTAAGCTAGAAGTCGGTGTAATCGTTAAGCTAAAATTTTCATATTTCCCAGTCAAACTTTCAAATAGAAGGCACAGTGAAACCACATTCACAAAGGAAGATGAGCAGTTCCAAATTTTCTCAGCAAGAAATTCCAATGAATAAAGAAATACAGGTAATCCTTACTACAGTCCAATACTTGGTGGGTAAAATTGACAAATTAAACTTAAAAGTGGACAATATAAAAGAAGATATCACCAAACAAATAACCTTATTAAAAAATGTCCTTAAACAACAAACTGCCCATATTGCTGCTTTGGATGATTCTGTAGAAGATATAGACTACAGGTTAACAGAAAGAGAGAAAACACAGACTTTCTTCTTCAAGAAAAAAAGATATAGATGGCACTGAGAATAGAACCAGGAGAAACAACGTAAGAATCTACGGCATCCTGGAGCAGATGGAGGGGGACAATATGATTAAATTCCTGACTTCTTGGATTCCTAAAATCCTAAACCTACCTTAAGCACTATCCTTCAGGATAGAAAGCACACAAAGGACTTTAACTACAACTTCTATATCCAGTAAAAACAGCCATCCAAGATCTATTATTGTAAGATTTACCTCCACTCAAGACAAAGACCTTGTCTTATATCTGACTTGTTTGGCTTCTGCTACATACCTACAATCAACTGCATTACTAGCTGAGTTAAATACAAACTTGCAGTGTTAAAGATTGTACTGCATTTTTTTTCTGTATATTTAATTGTTTCATTGAATATTGTGGTCTGTGTCTCTCTGTAGTTATTTATTTTTCTATTTAATTGTTTCATAGAATACTGTGGTCTCTCTCTGTCTCTGCAGTTAGTGGGGGCTATTGTGTTTCACTTCATTGATATTCAGTGTTAAACTCTTAGCCTAGAGGGTTTCTCTGTATTTATAAGTATTAGTCACATATCTTTCAATTTATTACGGCTCAATATCTGAGTTGTTTGGCTTCTGCTACATATCTACAATCAACTGCATTACTAGCTAAGTACAAACTTGTAGTGTTAAAGGGGATCCAGTATCTGTCTTCCTGGGATGACATGGTCGACAGACCATGATGCTTTGCCAGAGATGGCCTGTACCTGTCGCCCCTGGGATTCTGGATACTGGCTAAGGTTCTTGCCGCCCCTATAGTGCCTTTTTTAGGCAAGGTTCAAATGACAAATTCACCACCGTAACAGGAACAGGCAAGCAAAACCTGAGAGTAATGCTACTCAATGCTATAAGTCTAAATCTCAAAATGCACTCACTTGAGGCACTCCTTAAAATGGAGAACATCGATATCTGTGCAGTGACTGAGACCTGGTTCAAGGCTCTAGCAAACACCCCTGCATTACCAGGCTATAAATCATACCACACTTTTTGGCCATCTAACCTGGACCAGAACACCAGAGGCAGAGGTGTGTCCATATTCATTAAGGGTATCCACACCTCCAGACTAGTTGCGCAGCATAATGCATCCAAAGTTATCCAAGTGCAACTAACTCTGGGCAAAACTGCAATCTAAATTGTAGCTTGCTACGGATCCCCTACCATGCCCCAGGATTCTCACTCCTCTTTTCTTGATATACTGGAAAATATTAGGGTTCAACCAAACACCCTAATAATGGGAGATTTCAACTACCCCACCATTAACTGGGAAAACTACTCATGTACCATCTACTCATGTACCAACTCCTTCACTCAACACTTTCTGGAATTCATAAATTCCAGTGTCCTGGATCAACTTATCTACACCCCCACCAGTGGCAACAATATCCTAGACCTAGTCATTACCAACATGAGTGACCGGTGTTCCACATCTGAAGCCAACTCCTCGTTGGTCAGATCCAACCATAAACTAATCACCCTAGATATCTGCATCCCGCCCTCACCCACCATTAAGGAAACCATGGTAAAAAAATTCTCCAAAGCCAACTTCATGCTTCTTAAGACAGAAGTGACGAACTTCATGACACCCATGCAGATGGACAATACAGTTACGACTGCTGAATTTTACACAAATGCACTCTATATGCACTTACACGAGTGCAAAGATCGTGCTATCCCAAACAGAACCAAGATGCTATCTTCCAAAAAAAGGAAGCTAATCTGGTGGTCCCCTGCCATAAATAAACTTTACAACAGAAGGAAGAAACTGTTGCAAAAGAGAGTAAAATCCCATGAGTGGAGGAGCTCCCTGGTCAGCCTCAGTAAGAAGCTGAGGTCCCTTATAAGATCCTCCAAATCTAGCTATGAAAACAAAATAACCACTGATTCTAAGGGCAACCACAAAGCATTCTATAGCTATGTCAGGAATCTCAATGGCAACACCCAGATCTGCTCTGAGTTACATCACAACGGCATGAAAATTACAGAACCAGCTGATATTGCCAACATCCTGGCAGATAGGTTCAGTGCTAACTTTACCCCCTCTCACCCCTAAAGTGCCCTTATCTATACAGGAAGAATGCAGAGTCCCTGTAATCACATCTATGCAGGTAAATGTTGCACTCTATAAAACCAAAAATACAGCATCCGTGGGACCGGACAACATCCCAGGCTGCGTTTTACATGAACTTCAGAACAACCTGGCTCCCCATCTAAGCACCATGTCCAATCATAGTCTCACATCAGGCTTTGTGCCCACTGAATGGTGCACAGCAACAGTTATCCCACTCCATAAAGGGGGAGCCACCACTGATCCTGGGAACTATCGCCCTATTAGCCTGATGAGCCTGGACTGCAAGGCCATGGAACGTATCATCATGGAACTCATAAACAAAGACATTGGTAACCTCCAAACTCTGGACCCCACCCAGTTCGGGTTTGTGAAAGGCAGATCATGCCTTCTGAACCTGATCGACTTCTTTGAGGCAGTCACCAAAGCCATAGACGAGGGTAAGGTGGTTCACACAGCCTATCTTGACCTCGCCAAGGCTTTCGACACCATCCCCCATTCTGGAATTATAGCTAAACTTACTAAACTAGGTATAAATCCCTATGTCACAAGATGGGTTGCTAACTGGGTCACTGACAGAACCCACACTGTAAAAGTTGCAGACTCCAAATCTGACTTCAAACCGGTGACAAGTGGGGTATCACAGGGTTCAGTCCCGGGACCTCTCCTGTTTGGTATCTACTTATTTGAAGTACAGGCTAACACAGAAGGCCTCTGGCTAATGAAGTTTGCAGATCATTGCAAACTAGGAGCCATAGTCGTGTCCCCAAATGATGTGGACATCCTACAGAAGGGCCTCACTGAGACAGATGCCTGGTGTTAGAGGCATGGCCTCAAGTTCAATGCCAAAAAGAGCATTGTCATCCCCTCTGGTAAAAACTCTGTACCCATGAACTACCACATAAACAGCAGTCTACTTAATGCCAAACATGTGATAAGAGACCTTGGGACCCAGGTGGATAATCACATCACCACAGTAGTCAGGAAATCCTTTTATGTGGCACACCTCATCACAAAAGAGTTCTCATCCAGGAAAAAAGAGGTCATTGTTCTCCTCTACTCGGCACTCATTAGACCTATTATAGAGTACAATGCCCCTTTTGGAATGTACCTCACAAGACATCTGCAGCAGCTGGAAAGGCCACAGAAGTACCTCACAAAGAGGATTACTGGCCTCAAACAGATGCCCTACACTGACCGTCTCAAAAAACTCCAGCTTTATTCTGTAGCATATTGCCTACTCTGTGGAGATCTCTGCCTAACATATAAAGCTATGTTAAACCCAGAGCTGTTGGACATGCTACACCTAAAGAAATCCCAATCCCTCTGAGCTACACGCTCTAGGGACCTAAACCTTGTCACCACAATAAACAGGACATGCTGGAGGGATAGATTCCTGTCCCAGAGACTTCCTATACTCTGGAAGAAGCTACCCATATATGTCAAGCAAAGTTCCTCATTAGCACTCTTCAAGAAAAATCTTGATGAGTGGATGGGAAATAAGAAATACACCCCAGGGATCACTTCTGTGGCTCTGCTCGACAGGGCCACAGGAAATTAACTTTCTTGGGTGGCATAAGCCAGGGAACCTTGTTGGCTAGGCTTACTTAGGCCCTTGGGCAGATAGCCTAATACCTACCTATGAACTGCCTGGTCCCTTGCTCCATTAAAAATTGGTGACCAAACTATCAGGTTTGACAACAACTTTTCACCCCTTGTAATGTCCAACAGAAGATAATGTGTTCCTCTAATAACATCAGTAAAAAAGGAAGGAATCAAAGTGCAAATTATATTCACAGCAGGAATAAAACTATCCCTGCCAGAAGGAAAGAAAACCTTTGACTCTCTCGAGGAAGCATCCACATTTGTCCAGAAAAAGAACCTTTAAGTCAACCTGAACTCATGGATTCTTCAATGAACTTACAAAGACAAGCTTCAAAAAATGAGTGGACTATTAAAGGAAAAAAGGAAACCCAGAGACAAATGATTATGCATAACTTTTAGTTATGTACTTACCATAACGTCAGATGTA
This sequence comes from Protopterus annectens, assembly GCF_019279795.1. Classification (NCBI taxonomy): domain Eukaryota; kingdom Metazoa; phylum Chordata; order Ceratodontiformes; family Protopteridae; genus Protopterus; species Protopterus annectens. Next base: position 1,440,324,907 of record NC_056744.1, on the reverse strand, counting down.
TGGGATCCATCTACAGCCACACCTTTGGAGAGAAAATCCTCTTCAGGGGGTGCTGAGAGAAATTTATTGGGGCGAGCTGGCACCGGTTCCACAGAATCCGGGTATTCCCACGCCCTTGAGAGATCAAATTCAGAAGCTCATCGAAGGGCGGAGACACCCAGGAGGCAGAGGGCTGAGCCCCAAAGGCCTTGAGGAATACCGACTCCTCAGCGGAAAGGGGTTTGGACTGCCAGTTGCCTCGTTGCTTCAGGATCTCCAAAATGTCCGCAAAGGAAACATCATCCGAGGACGACTTGGGGGACCCCTCCGCATCATCAAGGTCGGTGTCTGAGGTGAGAGACTCGTCAGGGGAGTTGACGTGCTTCCTCTTGCACTGTCTCTTCCTCGGAGACGCTTCGGAGGGACCTTCAGGAAGGAGGAAACCCCCGATGGGGGTGGCCTCATGCCCCAGGGCTCCGTTGTCTTGAGGCAGGGGGACTACAAAGGAACCAGTCTCTGTGCCAAGGGAAGGTGACGGTGAGGCGGTGGAGGTGGCCAAAGAAGATTTAGCCAAAGCACTCCTCATGGCCCTGAAGGCGGGACCCCCAGAGTCCTGGGAAGGTCCAACCCCCGAGGCCACAACAGTAGACGGCACTCCCGCAGCCGACGCACCGAGAGGGAGGCTCGGAATCAAAAGCATCAGTCCTGAAGCGTCACCCCCGGGGCCGACAGAGGAGGTCTGTGTACCGAACTCCGACCCGAAGGGCGGGGTTGGAGTAAGGGTTGGAACCGACCCAAAAACCTCCACCTGCTCCACCAGCACCTACTCCAACGGTGCCGAGGCTGTTGGAGGAGGAACCAAGACAACAGGGTGGGCAACCGGCTCCGGGGCCGACTGGGCTGGAGCCGAAACCAACTTTTGAAAGACCGGAGACTGAAACAGCCTTTGAAGCACCCTGTCTATGTCCGAATCTGACATTCTCGAAGACCGAGAAGAGATCGAACGAGTTTGAGTCGACTTCTCCACCGGTTCCGAAGGACTGGGGGACCAGCTCCGAATAGTCTCAATAAATATCAGTGCCGAGGGAGACTCCACAACCATTGCAATTTCCCTCGGAGCTGAAGTGGACTTCGGTGCCGAAGGGGAAGAGTCTGAGCAGGCAACTCTCATCTTCTCCGAAGACAGTGGAGCCGATGAAGGTGACCCGCCTCTCAAAGCTCTAGCCATTGACTCCGAAGCCAGAGGAGTCGAGGCTGGAGGCATCGAGGCAGACTGTTCCGCCCTCGGCTCCAAAGTCCGTGGAGCCGATGGAGAAGCCTGCCGAGATTTCTTTGCAGCCAGTTCCGATGGGCTGGTTGGAGCCGACGATTTCTTCTTCTTTGAAGGTGAAGAGGAAGAAGATAAAGCCTCCTCAAAGGAAGGGGTAATAAGCCCTTTTAAAATCAATTTATTTTTTCTCTCTTGGAGGACACGGGAGGAAAAAGCGTGACAAACGCTGCATGACTCTTGAAGATGCTTAGGGCCTAAACAATAAACGCACAAAGAGTGGTCGTCCATAATAGACATTTTGTAACTGCATTTAGAGCATTTTTTGAATCCTGATGGTCTGTGCTCTTTCGACATGTTGACACACAAATCACTACCACAGATATATACTTTAAATACACCAATAGCCTAAAGAAATACATAAACTGAGGACAAGGCCCCTCCAACTTAAACAGGAACACTTGACCCAAATCTAGACTAGCACAGAAAGACTCACACTAAAAGCTTCAACAACGCGCGAGGGTAAGGCCCCTCTAACTCTTGGATGATTTGAAGTTGAATATGATAACTAATAAAATAACAGATAGAACTATACTAGTGACCTTAGATATTGAAAGCTTATTTACTAAGATCCCCAATGAATATGGCTTAGATGCGATAAGAAATCATATGACACAACTTGGTATTTCGAATGATGAAATCATGAATCTATGCTGCCTCCTGGATTTGATTTTGAACAACAATGTTTCTCGACAATGTGGCATATGCACAAACATGGGGGGTTGCCATGGGCACCCCCTGTGCTAATGCATATGCCAACCTTGTCGTATTGGAATGGGAAAAGGAACATATATTTAATGATTTGAGATTTGCAAATGTCGATACAGACGCTTTGTAGACGACATACTAATTATATGGAATGGTGATGTAGATGGTCTTATTTCCTTTATTAACTATATGAATAGTGTTACTTCATTCTTTAAATTTAGCCATGATTTTTCTTATCATAGTGTGAACTTCTTAGATATTACCATCAAGAAGGACAATCATTGTAGGTTGATGACGACGCTATATAGGAAATCCTGCTGGAGGAATGGGATCCTCCATTATGATAGCTTACATCCACGACATATTTTTCAAAATATTATAAAGAACCAGATGAGCAGGATTGATAAAATCTGTAGTGACAGATCTGACACACTTAGTCTAATGGAAACTCAGAGGAAGCTTTTCATGGAAAGGGGTTACCCTACTAAATTGATTGATGAAGTAAAAGACCCCATACCTGACAACACCAGATCCCAGGTTAAAAAGTTTGCTAACTATCATAGCCTTTATAAGAATATGGCTAATATTCCGTCCTATGATATAAAGTTTACTAATGATGTGCAGCATCTAACCAATATAGTAAGAGGTAATTGGAAGATCTTACTTTCAGATATGTCTGTCTCAGAAGTTGTAAATGAAAAACCGATCTTTAGATACATGAATTGTATGAACTTAAAGAGACTTTTATGTAAGGAAAAATTAATCAATACATCCATTGACATTAGATCTTTGATGAAAACAGGTACCTTTCCATGTACAAAATGTTCTTATTGCGATTATATTTGTAAAGAATGTGGTTTTACACCTCCAGGTACCGGTAGGAATACATTGCCAACGCATTATGCGAATTGTAATACGAAAAATGTGGTCTATCTTGCCACCTGTACTCTTTGTGATAGTTACTATGTGGGTTTGACCTCACGGAGACTAAGAGATCGAATCTATGACCATGTATATAACATCAGAAAAAATAATCTTAATAATGCCTTGGCCCTACACTGCAGCACCCACTCTAAACACAGTTTTGTGTTTCAGGTGCTACAGGTGGTAGATTCCAATAGGAGGGAGGGTGACCACTTGAATACCTTGGAGAGTTTTGAACTAAGGTGGATTTTGAGACTCAAGGCCCATTTACCACCAGGCCTGAACTCCGTGGTCAATCTTCGACCAGCTTTGATAGGCCCTAGCTAACTAGATAGGTCCTAGTTATTTTGATCTGTTTTGTCATGCCTTATCTGACTATCGATCATGCACATGCATCCTATAATTGTAACTTGGAAATTTATATTCCCTTGTGAAGTATAGAAACTTGTATTGATATATTAATTCTGATAAACTATGACAACACTGGGTCCTATTATTCTTCATTTATCAGTGCTTGTTTATATTAATTCATTGAATTATTGTCATATTAATACATAATTTCTATGCCATATTATGACGTAGTATCCCCATGTTTTACCTGGTTGTTGACTTGGACGTTCATGTTGGCTTGCCTTTGATATGTAGGATCTATGGAAAGCATGATCTCTTCATGCATTTATGTTTTTGTTTTTTGTTATTTGAATAGGGACACTGGGTCATTTCATTATTACTATATTATTACATTATTATATTGTTTTTGTTTCTGAGAACAGCTAGAAACTTTAATGTTGTCTGTGTATTCTTGAATCTTTTGAATGCTTCACTTATTGAATTTTTATATGCTTCGTTTTTGTTCCATTTTTGCGCTATTTCCTATATCTCTTTTTTGTGTTTTGTGCATCTATGTTGGTTTTTGTATTTTTTGTGTTTATGGTTTTGACATATTTACTATGCATTGGTCTTATAATTGGACATTTGTTTGGCCTTTGCTATGATTTTTTGTTAGTTATGCCGTTATTGATGTCAACTAACGGCATAAACTTATAATAATGTATTTGATTTGATAAATTATTTTTAAAGTAAGAGGATGTTATTATGTGTCATGCTGGTTATGATTAGATATTTGTGAATGGCTGTGTTTAGTTTTATTAGTTATTATATTAGTTTTATTTCTAGTCAGTTGAAGCCTTAGTATATTCGTTTTATTTTCACTTATTAATGCGGAATACATATACCGTGCTTTAATATTAATGACCGGACAAGTCTAAGGCATTAATTAGTTGACTTTTTATTTGATATTTCGTGTTTATTGGAATTTAATGGAGTTTTTGAACTCTTGAAATCATCTTTGAATTTTTGTATATCATGAACAGCATATATTATGTTTGGAATTGATGCTAATAAAATCTAGCTACTTATGATGCTTGTACCATCTCTCTAGTACAGCATCTACTTTGGCGTAGCTTCCGTGCTCTAGGCTATGGTTCCTGTTTATGATTAATGATGGGAATGCATAATGTTTCCTTGTTTTTGGACAATGATTTATATGACATGGATGCTGGTTATTTTGATTGCCAGTTTGTGCTTTTACGCAAAGCTTTTGCCACTTATGGTGATTTTACCATCTTTCTAACACAGTATCTATTTTGTTGCAGCGTCTGTGCTCTAGGTTTAGATTTTTGTCATGGTTGTTGGTGGAAATGATATAATATTTCCTTGTTTATGGACATAGGACTTACTTTGGCACAAATGCTGGCTATTTTGAGTGCAAGACTGTTCCTTTGAAAAAACGTTCCTTGCGCAAAGCTTTTAAATAATATGTTGAGATGAACTAGTTGTTCTCTGTGCACCAACGAGGATTTATACAAATGTTAATGGAAAAATTGTTTTTTGCAAATGGATATCTATAATGGATATCCATCTTTATACTTTTAATTTTTGTTGAATCTCATTAGTAATGGTTTGGTTGTTGCTATGCCTTGGCTATCATAGATTGTTTTATGATAGTCGGTTGGACAAGCCTTGAATTTCTTACTTTCAATAAAATTGAACGAAGCATAACGCTATGGAGAAGGCGTCTTGATTAGATATCAAGATTGTTAAGCAAAGCTACATTCTGGATTATTTCCTTTTTCCAAGTATGGGCATTGTTTCCTGAATAAATTTAATGAGGCGCAATGCTGATAATTAGGGAACTCCTTGCATTTTAACATTTTGTGTTGAATTTATTGAATTCAAAAGCTCCATTGATGGTTATTGTTGAGATAATAAACAGTATCACTGGGCTGCATATTTTAAATAATGTATTAGGTAGCTGATTGCACCATTATTTTATATTTTAATGATAATGAGTTTTTGAATATGTTTATTGACTGTAATCATATGACTAATTGGTTAATTGTGGTAATGCGTTTCTATAAAAGCAAATGGAAGTCTCTGTGAGAATGTAACCTGATGAAGCGCAATCTGTTTGCGTGAAAGCGCTTGTTCCTGTTTTATTTTTTCTATTAAATGTTATTTGGACTATATCGTGGTGGTTTCAAGCAATTTCTTCAATACTTCTCTCTTGGAGGACACGGGAGGAAAAAGCGTGACAAACGCTGCATGACTCTTGAAGATGCTTAGGGCCTAAACAATAAACGCACAAAGAGTGGTCGTCCATAATGGACATTTTGTAACTGCATTTAGAGCATTTTTTGAATCCTGATGGTCTGTGCTCTTTCGACATGTTGACACACAAATCACTACCACAGATATATACTTTAAATACACCAATAGCCTAAAGAAATACATAAACTGAGGACAAGGCCCCTCCAACTTAAACAGGAACACTTGACCCAAATCTAGACTAGCACAGAAAGACTCACACTAAAAGCTTCAACAACGCGTGAGGGTAAGGCCCCTCTAACTTAAACGGGATCCTTTCCCTCAAACTAAGACAATTTTACCACAAAAAGACTCAAATTTCAGTCACACAACAACGAATAGCTGTTAAAACAGCTTTTGGGTAGATTAGAAAAAAATTTCTGACAGAAATTTTTTAAGTAATAAGCACTTAGCTCAGCCAAGTCCGAGACCACGTCTTTGCTGTAGAAGTGGCAAACGAGATCTGGGGAAGCAGTGGTGGTGCATCCTGGGATGTGGGATAGCTCAGCCAATAAGAGACTTCGTTCTATAGTATAGCGTGCCGAGTCGGAGCCGAGGATCGGCTCCGAACCCATCAGTACAGAATGTAGGCGAGATAGGATCACATTACATCTCTACATTTCATGCAAGCTTTTGTTTTCTCTCTTCTAAATAATGTGGAATCATACACGGAAGGTAATGCATTTTTTTCTCTCCTATTATCTTTCCCACAGCAATGCTAACTCTATTTTATACTTTTATCTCTTCATATACATGGCATAGCACAAGTGAAGTGGTATAAAATCACTTACTCATTTCATATATTTATATATATTTCTTTTATATCCAATACTTATTTCTTCATATATGTGCCTTCCCTTTCTGTTTTAGTCTTAATGTCATAGTATTTAATCACTGCAAGAGAGAGAAATGCTTAGTGTGTTACTGTTAACTAATTAAAAAGAAAGTGGTGATATTTTATTATATATATACATTTACTACTTAACTGAACTTTTGCAATGTGCTCCATTTAGCTAAAATATCTTATAGCTGTGTATGGTTTGTTATTTGAAGCCTTTATTTTTAAATATTCATCATTTTGCAAGTTATGTTTAAAAGCTTCACTTCACTAGACTATTCCTGCCTACTTACTTTTTTGATGGGATTTTGGCAACTTTTCTGATCAGCTCAAGCTTCTAAAGGCTTCAGTTAGCTCACAGACTCATGAGAAATAATCTGTGCTGTCTTCCAGGAAGTAGGTGTGACCTCTGAACCTGTTTCTCTTCACTGAACCCCAACAGCAAATCAGATTCAAGAATGATCATTTGAACTGTGTTTTCATTCATTTAGTGATTATTTTTTTATCTAAAAAATCTAATAAGCATATGTTTTACTGTATAGTGATTTATTTAATCTGAATTACATTTATATTTATTACAAATATGTTTCTGACAGTGACAATTTTAAATGCATATTTTTTCTTGTCTACATTATACTCCTGTATTTACTCATAGTAACCAATAATTATTAGGATTAATCATTTTATCTTATTTAGTCTGTTTAGATAAAAAGAATTTTACAAAACTGTATACAGCTTCATGTTTTTAGTTCATGCATACATAGTATATTGAATTGAATTTTTCCTTTTGTATGTTTTTAATGTACATGCAGTTTCCCATCTGCTTACTATTAAGCTGCAGCAGCTAAGAATTTCCATTAGATGTCATGAGAGGGTTAGTTTATGGCTTCTAAGAGAGATGTAGTAAGCCTGGATATACTTTATCCATGCAGAAGGTTATTAAAGTATAGTTTTATTTCCAAATTTAGAGTTTTTAAATTGCCCAAAACAGTTTTAAAAATGTATTTGTCATAATGAATCAAGGAAAGCACTTTTCACTTTAGCTTATAATAGCAGTCTCCATCAAATGAAAATATTTAACATTATATCTATTAATATCAATAGGTTGAACAACCCCATGAAAAGGAGTAGTGTCAACAAATATTTAATACTACATAAAACAGATTTTGCATTCATTCAGGAATCCCATTTGGTAACAGAGGATTTAAACAATTAACCTTTAAGGATTATAAGATTTTGATAAGTTCAAACTACAACCACAAAAGAAGATGTGTCCTAATTTTACACAGAAAATCAATGACAATCCTAGAAATAATTGACTCATACTCAAGCAATGATGGTATGCTTGTCTTAGTCATACTAAAACTAGAGAAAAAATGTACACTTTTGCAAACAACTACTGGATACTGCCTATTGGGACTAAAACTATGAAAAAACATTTAGATACTATAACATTAAAGTCTAAAGGTAAGTTACTATTAGTAGGTGATTTTAATTGTATCTTGTCCTCCACAGATATCACAAGTTCTAAGGCTTTCATGTCCCCTGTTGCCAAGCACTTGAACAACTACATAAAAGACAGAAACCTAATTGACATTGATGGTATAAAAATATTATCCTCCCTGAAGTATTTGCATTACTTTTACAGATATGGAACACAGACCAACATAGACATAGTCTTTGTAACCAGTTATTTACTGGTTAAAACTGATAATGTAATGCTGACATTATGCCTTATGTCTGACCACAATGTTATCACCTTCAATGTAACACTTAATACTGAACCTTTAAATTTCTGTCAAAGGCTACCTGCTTATCTAGTAACAGCACAAGGATTTAAAGAATGATTTCTAGATTAACTAAAGCTCTACCTAGATGACAATAATAATGGACAGGTTTCAGATATTATCCTATGGCACACTTTAAAGGTAGTCTTAAATGATAAAGTCAAAAGTTGGTATATATAAATAAAAGAAAAGAGGGATAAAAACTGCTAGACATACAAAAAGAATTGATGACTAAAACTAAAACGTACATCAAATGACAACTCTGCATTAGCTGACGTATATAAACTGAACAAGGAATATCAGGATATTGTGCAGCATAAAATATCAGTAAATCTGGAAAAAATCAGATTACAATCCTACTCAATTAATCCTAAGAGTATTGTGATTAGATCTAAATATTTAAATGAAAAAAGTCATATAAAATAAATAATATACACTAGAAATAATCAGACCATGAAAGTTACAGATCTAAAAAATATCTTATGTTTTAAAAACCATTACAAGAATATTAATAATAATAACTCATCTACAAGTGATAACAAGAGTATAGACAATTTTCTTGCTAATAATATTCAAAAGAAGTTATCCAAACATAATATTAATAACACAGACAAATCCTTTTCTTTTAAAGAATTAAAGGAGCAAATAAAAAAAATCTTAAGACAAAAAAGGCAGCAGGGCTGAATGGTCTAATTCCTGAGTTTTACAAACTCTTACCTGATAACATCTTAACAATCTTACTCAATTCATTCCAATAACTTAAAACTACAGCAAACATCCCTCCCTCATGGAAATATTCTATAATCTCTCCCATCTTAAAACCAAATAAAGAGCCCAACCTTTGCATATCATACAGGCCAATTTATTTGCTTAATATTGATTACAAGATATTCATGTCTATCTTAGCAGACAGATTAAATAATATTCTTTCAGTATTGACTCATGAATAACAAACTGGGCTTATCATAAACAGAAAGGTGCAAGAAAATGTAATTAGATTACTGTCCTTAATAGACTTAGCAAACAAGAAAAAAATGTGCTTTCTATTTTAAGCCTTGATATAGATAAAGCTTTTGACTCCCTAAGTAGGCCATATCTGTTTAAAGCTCTGCAAAAATACAATTTCCCCAAACTTTATAGGATTAAAAAATCTATATAAAAAGTCCACAGCTTATGTAAAGATTCGATCTTATCTATCTAGCCCATTTGAAATATTAAGCGGTATTAAAGAAGAATGCCCTCTCTCCCCATTACTCTTTGCCTTGGCTATTGAGCCTCTTGCAAATTATGTTCGAAATAATGAAAGTGTTAAAGACATAAAGTGTCAGACAAAGTATCCCCCAAGATACAACTGTTTGCTGATGACCTACTAATAACTTCTAATGATATTAAAAATTCAGTAGATCACCTATTATATAATCTGGACTTCTTTGCAAACATCTCTGTTCTAAAATTCAATCAAAACAAAACTCAGGCACTTCTAGTGAATAAAAATGTTACTACGCCTCACAGTAAGACATTGTCCTGTTTGATTCTCAGCTAGAGTGTCTTCTGGGTGGAGACATACGTGAACGGGCATACCTTCTTTGAAGGTTGTGCGTCAGGGCCAGCAACTCGGCACATAAAAATCTACTGCCAATCATTAGCGGACCGGAGTTCCGCTGTGGCGATCCCTAACCGGAAAAACCGAAAGACACAACTATGAAACTTGGATCAAAAAGAGACATAAACTGGGAGGGCACACATATTAAATATCTCGGTATCATTATTGGATCTAATTATAAAAAAATCACTCACGTCTAATTCTCAACAACTTATAAACTCAATTACTAGTCTATTTGACAGTTGGAACAGACTCTTCTTCACATTTGATGACAGACTAACTTTAATCAAAATTATACTGTTGCCTAGAATTGTATTCATTGACCAAGCTCTAATAATTCCTCCACCTGTCAAAATTAAACAGAAAATTATTACTCAACTTTTTTATCCCAAAACACCAAGAATTTCTCTTCTCTGGCACACCACAAGCTGAGGTGAAGGAGGTATAGGGTTTCCAAATATTGATTTTTATTTAAGCTCTGCATTTATTAATATAGTGTTGCTTTGGAATAATACTTCTTATGCATCATATTGGAAATCAGTACATGAAACCTTACTTCTTAATAATAGTAGGACATTGCTTGAGTCATATACTCAAATACATACAAACATCTTCATACGGATTTTAAATATATACATTCAAAGTGAAAGGTCAAAACGTGTTCTCATACCTCTTATAAACCAAATATTGCTGTTGTTTAAAAGCTTATGTTTTCTAATCAATTAATTAAGAATTTATTAATAATTATGTTTCCTATTGCTTAGACAGATGAATACCTGATATCTTTTGATACTCATAAAAGGTTAGAATTTAAGAAAGGTGACCTATTATATTGGAATAAATTTCTCTCAGTTAATAAAATAAGTTCTGCAGACTATATAAACAGCAGATATAGTTTGCAAAATTGCAATTGGCTGGACATCCAAACTTGTAAGGATTTTATATATACTAAGGTCATACCCTCATTAGAGCCATACAATATGACAAACCTAAAAATCTTGGACTTTATCTCAACAATTATTAATAGCTCACCCAAGAACACTTCATACATATCTGTTATTTATACAATTCTCAGAAATTATTTTAGCAAAAAAAGAAGTTATGTCTTACCATAATGTTCCATCTGTGTTGTTGATCTTCGTTCATTCATTACTGATGGGTTATCGGTTCTGTCCTCCGAACTAAGCCGGCCACATATCAAGCTCGTGTCAGCCAAAAACTCTTGAGCCAAGGTCCTACACAGAATGCTCTGCTCTCTGTTACCTCAGATCGAGTTTACAACTTGACAGACAAAAGTAGAGGCTACCTCTGGTCATAGTAGACGTACAATAAAGGAGAATATGAGATCAACCAGGAACTTCTGGAGGAGGACAGAGGGTGGGGAGTAATGAATGAACGAAGATCAACAACACAGATGGAATGCTATGGTAAGACATAACTTCTTTATATGATGTTTTTAATCTTTGTTCATTCCTTACTGATGGGACAGAGTCCCAGGCTACCTGTACCCTGAGTGGCCCTCATGGAAGGACATTCCCATGCACCATGGAACAAAAAGAAGATCTACCTCTGGAGGCCAAATCCAATTTGTAATGAAGAATAAAGGTATGAGGTTTGGCCCAAGTCACAGCTGAGCAAATATCATTGAGGGAAGCCTTAGCATGGAAAGCTGCTGAAGTTGCCATAGACTTTGAAGAATGTGCTTTCACTCTGTGAGACAAGGTGACATTGTTCTTGTTGTAGATACGGGTAATACAATTTCTTATCCATGAAGCCAGTGTAACTTTTGAGACAGGATGACCTAGTCTTGGTCCAGAAAAAGCCAGAAATAGTTGGTCTGATTTACGGGTAGATTTTGTTCTGTCCAGATAAAATCGTATTTGCCTATGAACATCCAAGGAGTGCAGGCGATATTCGCCCTTGTTAGAGTGGTTAGGAAAAAATATGGGAAGGTCAATAGATTGGTTGATAGACTGCTCTGACACCACTTTTGATAAAAAAAAGAATTAGTTCTCAGTGATACCCTATCCTTATGGAAGATAAGATAGGGAGGTTTGATGCATAAGGCTTGAACTTCTGACAATTGTCTGGCCAGTATGATTGCAATCAGAAACAAAGTCTTCCAAGAGAGATATTTTACATCACATGAAGATGCAGGATCAAAGGGTGAGCTGTTAGAGCTTGCAGGACCAAGGCCAAATCCCAAAGTTGTACCATTTCTCTAAAGGGAGGTTTTAAGTAAAGAACCCCCTTCAAGAAAGTTTTACAGAGTCTATGTGACATAAGCAAAGAATCCTGAAAACCAATGTGGAAATTTGAAATGGCAGCCAAATGCACATGAATAGTAATGGCAGAAACCCCAGAGTGGAAAAGATATGATAAGTAATCCAAAACCAACAAAACTGGGGCTGGCAAGGGGTCTAATTGTTTATTCACTGCCCATGGAGAAAACATTTTCCATTTATTGAGATAGATTAGTCTGGTGGACGATTTATGAGATGCAGTAAGAATATTGTGCACTGGGGAAGAGAGGTTTTCCTGCCCGGCAATCACTGGAAGTGGAGAAACCAAGCTGTCAGTTTCAGGGTTGTTAAATTGGGGTGAGTCAGACACTGCGGATGGAAGATCAACGTTGGGGATGAATTGAGGATCCACAGTTGATCTAGCAGGTGAGGCCAGAGGAAGGGGAACCAAACTTGTCGAGGCCAATATGGAGCAATGAGGATCACTTTGCTTTTCAACTGTCGTGCTTTCTTCAGAAACTGGGAGGGGAAGTGGAGGATAAGCATAAAGTAGACCCAAGGGCCATGCATGGACTATAGTGTCTCTCAGTGACTGTCTCCGAGGGGGGATCAGGGCAAAATAGTTGCTGCACTTGTAGTTGGTTGGGGAGGTGAATAGGTCACAGCAAGGCTGGCCTCAGCGGTTGAAGATTCTTGCTGCTATCACAGGGTTGAGAGGCCACTTGTGCGTTTGTAGAATGCAACTGCTCAATTTGTCTGCTATCACGCTGGAGCTCCCAGGAATGTGCATTGCAGTTAGAAAGCAGTTGGAAGCTATCGCCCATTGCCATATTCTCAAGGCCTCTCGGCATAACGGGTACAATCTGGTGCCCCTTTGCTTGTTGATGTACCAGACCACTGACATGTTGTCTGATTGGATTGCAATAGTCCCTGATGGAAGGATGGAATGAAATGCTTGCAACGCTAGTAGCACCGCCCTCAGTTCCAGGACACTAATATGCAAAAGGACCTCTGTCTCTGACCAGGTGCCTTGGATTGAGTTTCCCAGACATAGCCCCCCACCCAAGGGTGCCTGCAGGCAGGTGCAAGGGGGTGCACTTGCACCCCCCTGGAATCGGCTGACTAGTTTTAAAAAAAGTTTATTTTTTTTTTTTGGGCGCGTTCTTTTTTAAGAAGAAAGAAGTCCAGTCGCGGGTGTGCTGACATCATTGCTCATCGCGCAGTGCTCATATTTTCAAGTTTGCGAGCGGGAACTTACACGGACGGTTTCGGGTTCGCAAGCGGGAACTGAGACGGACTTCACTGAAGATGGAGGCGGGACACGGATGGTTTCGGGTTTGCAAGCGGGATGGACAGATACTTAGGAGCGAGCGGAAACTGAAACGGACGGAAGATGGGACACTTTCAGAGTGAGTAGTTGGACGGAAGATGGGACTGTGTGTGTGTGTGTGTGTGTGTGTGTGTGTGTGTGTGTGTGTTACTATCTCTTAGCAAACACATCCCCTCAGATGGGCCCTCTAATTTAACTTTTCAGTAGTAGAGTGAAATTATGTAGTACTCCTTCTGTTTCTGCCCTGCTCTTACTGATAAAGACAATAAAATACTTTGTTCAGCTGGCCGAGAATGTCAGCCTTGTCTGCCATTCCGTGAAACGGGGGCGTGATGGCATCAGGCCAGTCACTTCTTATCAATTTTTGCTTTCTTTCTTTCTTTCTTTCATTTCTGAATTTCTTTACTTTTTAAAACATTTATAAAAAAAAATAATTATGCAAAACATGCAGATGTGGTTATACACTAATCGTTTAAATACTTATTTTTTTTTATTTATTATTTTTATTTATTTGAATTTTGGGGTTACAACTTGGGACATAAGTGACTCATTTACAAAACTTCCAAGCTCAGCTGGAAATAGTACAAAGCACAGAATTATACTGAAAAGAATATTCAGAAATATGTGCCAGAGTAAAATCTAAAATCAGAGCACACAACTATATCGCTAACTTACTGAGAAGAGGAACAGATCTACCTGGTTCCTGTGTTAGCAGCTACTGTCATGTCGGCAGGATGCTACACAAGTGTTTCAGAATCCCTAGCACACTGTGGACAGGATCTAAATATCAATGTTTTGAAATTTATTAGATTTGTAGGCTCTTGAGAAAGATAAGATACCAGTGCTTATGGTACAAAATGTAGCGGCAAAGTATGGAGTGTTGAGTGAGAAAGGGAAGACCTGACTCCATAGGAAGATAGAGGTGAGAGGTGAGTTTGGAGTTAGCTAAGGAAGACAGAAAAGAACGCAGTTCTCGAAGTACATGTCAGGGAATGATATGGATCATTCAGTTGTGTTGAAAATGTGTAGGAGCTTATGGTTCTTGTGTGTGCCTTTAGTTTTTCAGTCTAAACTTCAGCAGTCATCCAGATATAGTAACTTAAAATGAATGCTTCAGTCTGTAGGTTTGCTGGCAGAGTACATTCTAGTATTGTGATTAGGATACCCATTGTAAGGAAATCTTAGCCTACACTGTTAATGACTTGATCACTCTATAGCAAATGGATAGGAGAGTGAGTTTTCTATTTACAGTTTTGTGAAAGTGAGTTGAAAATGTCAGTGCATGTTCCAGCCAAATTCCTATGTATTTACAAATCTGCACAATTTCAGTGGTATTATCTGTTGGTACCTTAAACCACCAGGTGTCTTAAACAACGCTGAATCTCTCTTTGAGTTCCAAATAGAACAGATCTATTCTTACTCAGATTGACCTGTAAGCTGTTTGTTGTAGTATGTACTGTCGGTGAGCCAGGTCTTTTGATAAGTCTGTTGGGATCACGGGCATTGCCCAGATGATCATATCATATAACTATAACAGTTTGCTGCCAATAAGTGTGACTATGTACTAACATGAAAATATGAACTGTAGTCTTTATTGTGAGTGAGTAGGTTTGTTTACCAAATCGATTTCTTCAGACTGTTTTGTTCAAGGCATTCTAACATTACGCAGGTCATGCAGAGAGTGAGGAAATGTACAAAGAGTACAAATAGTAGGTGACCCAAGAGAAACCTTGGTAACCATATGTTTCATGGCAGAGGGTGGTACTAATATTGGTTAGTAGTTGCATAAAAGGTTCTTTGTTTTAGACACCACAAAACTGACTTGACTGAGTTACTCAGACCATATGGTGCAAGTTCATAGAGCTGATGACATATATAGTCAAATGCTTTCACAAGATTAATGAAAGCTGCAGTTACTTCACCCTCATCTACTGCCTCTGTGATAGACTTGATGAAGAAAAGTAAAGCTGTAGTGGTTGTTGTGTCTTTCCTAAATCCATGTTGCTGCTGTTTGAATAAGCCAAAGGTTTCAGTATCAGTTTGATTTCTAAATATGCACACAGACCACAATCTTGCACCATATGTTCTAACTGCATGTGCACATTAAGCTAAGATGTTATGTGGGTTTGGCATAATAGTTAAGGTCTTCACCTGATAGACACAAAGCACAAGGTCTGACTGTGTCCTCAGGCCTATTGAGGACAGATGACAGAGGACAGAATCAGACCACTGTCCTCAGGCCTATTGATTAGGCTTAAAATGGTCCTTCAGGGCAGTTAGCCTAGTATTCACCTACAAATGTGTCTCTAGCAATGCTCTTGCACTTAGACATACCCAGATGAACTTTAGAAACATCATATTTCTCAGCTGAATGGGTATGATCATGTTCTCACTTTTGAACACAAGTTCTTGGATGCATGACATTTCATCTGTGAATAGAAATTTGACTTTATCAATGGATATAACAGCATCTGACCATCCTGTCATGATGACATCATGGATAAGTTGCATCTCTAGATGATTTCAGGTAGCAGCTCTTGATCCTTGAAGTTTTACAGCAGTTACTAAAATTATGTTACCAACAGTAACACTTAAAAGTCTTTCTCAAACAAATATTCCTTGCTTTCCTTAAAATACACTGAGTATCTGAATATGAGATTTCCTGGCTTGTACTGCAGTTGAAGATCTCTGTGATCTCACAACATTCTGTGTAGTTGGGCAGCCAACTTGTGTAGAAATTTACTGAGCATGTTTTATAGACGTTTATGGTCAGACTCTACAGTAACATGCTTCCTGTACATTCATTCATGGAACTGTGACATCCAAACTCTGATGTAAGCGTTTCTTTTTCTATTACAACATAATGAGCTTGTGCATCTGTTAATGTCTGAGATGCATAATCATCTGGGTTGCATTCCTGCTCCTAACTTTTGTTGACTGGCAGAGCCGGCCATAGGCTTAGGCCAACTAGGGTTTGTTCCTCATAAAATTTGTGGTTTTCTAGCAAATCATTTAGGAATGAAGTCACTAAATGACAGACATTGAGTTTCAGACGTCATAACCTTCAGAAAAATGCATGCTAATGCAAGACTGTCTTAAGTTTATACAAGAGCAATTTTTAGTAGTGTTTGTATGTTCCCCCCAATATATTTGGCCTTGTCCAGATTTCCTGCATTAAGAGGTTGAGAGGTACGTGCAAATCACTTTGTAGATTAGGAATATCCAAACCTCTCAATTGTCCCCAATTTTGGCTCAAAATGTTGCTCTCCCCTAATAATCCCTCCTCTAAAATGGCAATTTTGGAAGAAAATGTGGAGGGTTTACAATTATATATAACTGTAATGATCAGAGTTATAGATTACTTTTATTTCAGAAATGCATGTAGATGCTCTTATTTTGTTAGTTGCTCAAGTTAACAGTGTTAATATTAAAAAGGTGTCCCTTTTTTGAAAGGTTCCCAGCTGTATTGTGTGGCAACATTATATTTTTGCATCACATTTTGGTCCGTTTTTCATAAAATTGTGGTTTTCTGGCAAATTAGTGGCAAGTCATTAAAGATTGAAGTTAGAAAACAATGGCAGACATTTGAGTTTCAGATTTTATACCCTTCAGAAAATTCGTACTAATGCAAGATCTACTACTGTTCTATTATCTAAGTTAATAAGAGCAATATTTAAAAATTGGCCTTATTTTTGGGCCTGTGTCCCACTTCTAGTTCTATGTATGGTTTTGCCCAGATTTCTTGCTCTGAAGTTGAGAGGTATGAGTGTCAGAGCCATCACTGTCAGCCAGAGACATTTCAAATGATGACATACTTATTGCACCCCACCCCCCATTGTAGTAGCTCTGGATGTGTCCAAGGAAGGCAAGGAGCAGTTATGCAGTGTAAGTGTGCAGAGTATTCCCCCATCCAAGGTAGATCACAAATACGACAGTGGCTTTTCATCTGTCCTTGATTTTGCAGAATGTTCTGATTTTCTATCAGATTTTTATACTGTTGATTTATGCTTCTTATTATTCAGGAACTGCATGCTGTCACAGTGCCCTGTTGCTCTGTTTAAGTAGCCATGGTTTAGTGAACATCAGGTAAGCTTGTCGGAGATTGTAAGATGCAAGTAAGCTTTAGTAAGCATACTGTTAAAGAATTACCAGCATTGAAAGCCTTTTCGTTGTTGCCATGCAGAGAATATTTACATAACTAGATAATGTATAAGCCTTGGGTATTGAAATGCGTATGACAGTATTTGTAATAAAAGGACAGGATTACAGTATTTTCAGAAGCTCATTACATTTTATTGGAGACCAGTGTCTTATAGCAGTGTCTGTGTGTTAGTACACTTGTAGTTGGGTGGCTTTAATGGTATATGGTAAATAAGCATTGCTACCTTACTTAAAAGCCAAGCCCTGCAACAACTAGGTAAGCTCCACACTGAAGTCAAAACACAATAGCTCTGGTGGGTAAATGTACTCTGTAGTAATCAAAAAGGCAAATGTTTGAAATAACTGCAGCTTATGTGCAAACACAATAGGTAGTGATGAAACAATGCTCTGCTAAAAATGCTTTAATGCACTACATTGCTGAGCTGCAGATCAGTTATTATCACTGGCTACCAGGATTTCACCCACTTCAGATCAAGCACGGTGCCGTTCAATGCAACCTTCCCAGAACTAATTCAAGTTTGACCAGAATTATTTGGTGTGTGTGTGTGTGTGTGTGTGTGTGTGTGTGTGTGTGTGTGTGTGTGTGTGTGTGTGTGTGTGTGTGTGTGTGTGTGTGTGTGTAAGAGGGAGGTAGCATACCCCTCGGCTGTCCAGGTTTTTGCAGAATGTCCAGATTTTTGCCCCATATTCCTCCTAAAAAGGATTGAAGTTGCTAAATAATGAGAGACATTTCAGTTTTAGACATCATATCATTTAGAAAAATGCATACTAACACAAATCCTGTTATTCTTGCAATTTTCTAAGTTTGAGAGCCATATTTATAATCTGTCCTTATTTATTTTAGGCTTTGTCCAGATTTCTTGCACTAAGGTTGAGGCCTTGAGGGGTGTGGTATGTTTGTGTGTGTGAGAGAGAGAGAGAGAGAGAGAGAGACAGTGAAATGCCCAAGTTAGAGTTAGCAGGTGGAATTTATTTTCAAGTGCATTTTCAAGGAACTGTGAGGTTTAAGGGAAGTGAAGTTTACTGCTGCTCATGCCAAGTCTATTTACAATGTGCAACTGTTTTGTTTAGCAAATGGTATCTCTATTGTGGTATAAAGTTTTAAAGCTATGTTAGTAGCACCACAAGTAGAATACTTGCATCTTAATGTAGAGGCTTGAGGTTTTATTCCTACAGCATGTACATTTGTATGCTGCAGTCCTGAGGATGTCCTCCTTTGGATGAGATGCCTAATAACTATGAACCTGTTTTTCAGCTTGCCATCCATTTTCTATTGCAATATACCAGCTTACCATTTTTTTAATTTAACATAGGCAATTTATTCTTTGACAGCAGGCACTGAATTTGTAGATTAAACACTGAAATATACAGTTGTTTTAGCAACAACCTCTTCATTGGTTTCAGATATCTTTAATGTGGAATTATTCAGATTACTTTTACTTCGGCAGAGATTGTGTGTATTGACTGATATTGGTGGATTGTAATGAGTGGCCTGTTATGGTTGAAATGTTCTGAATTGGGCAGTTTGTCATTATTGGTTTGTATATTTTGTTTCATTGCTTACTGGAAAAATGTTCAAAACTATAAATTTGAAACACACTCAAGTGTTGCTGTATAATGCAAGGGATATAATTCAATTATATATTATAATTAATACAATCAGGTAAATCAAATAACTTTTGCATGGCCCTAACAGTGTGCAAGGAGCCTATTGCTTGAAAACAGTTCAAAGGTAAATAACCTGCCACTGGCCAGATGCATTTTCTTTGAATGTGGGTTTCAATGCTGTTTCATTGAATGTGAGTTTCAAAAGTAGAGAAGCTTTAATGCCAAGTCGGTTTTTGTTGTAAGACTATTGCTTTGTTTAGGTTTAGTAAATGTCTATCAGTGTTTGGGCGATAATGTTTGAAATAAAAGTTGTAAATTAAATCCAACTGCCTGTAATCATTGTAGAACTAAAGCATAAAGCAGTATGCACACAGAGATTTGAACAGTGTCTATGGCAAATGGGGAGAAATAGCCAAGTAATGGGACTCTGGAATGGCTGTGTGGGTGGGGCTTGGGGTGGGTGGACTTGGGCGGGGCTGTACTGGCGGGGGCGGGGAGAGCTATGTGGGTGGGGCTCTGGGTTTGCACCCCCCTGCAAAAAATCCTGTGGGCTCCCTTGCCCCCACCCCATCATGGAGACATCCGTGGTTACCATGGATTTTGGCTGATGGGGGCTGAAGGGGCGAGACCATTGTTGGGGATTTTGAGACATCCACCAGAGTAAAGCTTGCATGCATTTCTAAGTTACACTTATCTGAAAAGACAAATGATGTTGTAGAGGGTACCACTGAGTGAGAAGTAACCACTGAAGGAGCCTCATGTGGAATCTGGCTAGAGGAACAATGGTGATCGATGCTGCCAATAACCCCAAGAGTTGGAGTATAGATCAAGCAGAAGATTTATGGTGACAGAGCAGTGGTTGAACCTGTTGCCTTATTCTTTGAAGCATGTTGTCCGGAAGAGATGCTGTGCAATTTCTCGTGTCCAACAGTACCCCTATGAATTCCAAAGACTGAGCTGGGGTAGTGCTGGATATTTCCCAGTTTATAGTAATTCCCAGGTGTTGTGCTGTGAGGAGAGTGCAGTGCAGGGCTTCTTTCAGTAGACACTTGGTGGTGGCGGTGAGGAGCCAGTCATCTAGATATGGAAATGCCTGGAATCCTTGAAGTTGCAAGTGAGCGATAACCATTGCCATGCATTTGTTGAACACTCTGGGGGCTGTAGAGAGACCAAAGGGCAGAGCTTGAAATTGGTAGTGACTGGCTCCTATGTGGAAGCGGAGGTATCTTCTTGAGCATTGGTCCCTTTTATATGGTAATACGCATCTTGAAGATCTACAGAGCACATCCAATCATCTTCTTCCAGGAGAGAAAGGATATACTGAACCATGACTATCTCTGTTTTCTTCTGTTTTTACAAATTTGTTCAGTGTGCTGAGATCCAGAATTGGTCTTGAGTCCCCTATCTTTTTTGGCACTAAAAAGAACCTTGAGTAAAAACAGATCCTGTCTGGTCTGGGGGGACCATCTGGATGACTCTTTTTTGTAGCAGCTTTTGGATTTCATGTGCTGCTTCCCTTTGACAGGGTGTAATGTCAGATAACACTCTGAATGAGGTTGGACAAAGATGGAAGGAGATACGATAGCCTCTGGATATTATCTGTTGTACCCAAGAGTCGGTGGATATATTTTGCCAGGTAGCGGAGTACAAGGAAAAACAACTCCTGACTGCTTCCAGAGGTGAGCAGTTGGGCAATGCTTCAGGAGCGCTGATAGGGTTTGCCAGAGAAAGAATCTCTGGAAGTCTGGTTTCATGGACCTCCTCTGCCCCAAAAGGGGCGTCTTCCATTGGAGTTTCTCCCTCTGCCTCTAGGAGAGAACTCAGCATGTGCATCACAGAAAGAGCCCTGTGATTTCCTGTGCCACATCTTCCCGCTCCTCTGATTTCTGGAGTAGAATCGTTGAGGGGTGGAGTGTGTGATACCAATGGCAAATATGGTCTTGCCATCTTGTTTGCACCTTGCCAGTGTGTCTTTAACTTTAGGGCCAAACAAAGAAGCGGCCTTGATGGGGGCATTCATGAAGGAAGCCTTAAAGGAGGTCGCAAAGGTGCATCCAGGCATGTCATCTGGTGACTATGCCTGCACCTGCCGCTCTAGCCGGTCCTTCCTTTGCATGAGAAATAAGACACATGGAAGAATTGAAAATGGACTCTAGGGTGGCTATCTGAGAAGCTACATTGTCACGGACCTCATCAGAAAAAGCTCCTACCAACGTTTCAGAAAGTTGGGTTATAAGATCCATTTGGAGCCTCATAAAGTGTGCCAAATAGTTCAAAGACCTTATGGTAAAGGTCAATAAAGCAAACACATGCTTCCCTAGTCTGTCTATCGCCTGGGACTCTTTGTTGGGCAGATGGACAGTTTGGCTCTCTTCTGCAAAATCTCTCTTAGTTGTAGCCCCCACCACCATGGCATCTACTGGAAGACCTTGTGACCAATGGCTATGCTTAGCTGGGTGGGGGGGGTGATAGGATTTTAACAGGCCTCCATGGTATCACTTCCAGGGTGTCAGGAGCTTTCCATGCATGCTGGACGATGAGCTGGATGAGCTCATCAGCAGGCGGGGTGACCCAGGAGGTAGGGGCCAAGCTCAAAAGTCCTGCAGGAATACGGATTCCTCAGAGGAAGGATTAGAGGACTTCCAGTCACCCCTCTGTCTAAGGATCTCAAGGATTTCACCCAAGGACACCTCATCAGAGGATAACCGTGGGGACACTTCCCCATCATCAAAGTCCATATCTTCAGTCAAAGACTCCTCAGTGGAGTCCATGTGCTTCCTCTTGCACGATGCTTTGCGAGGTACTTCCTCAGTGGGAGGCTCTGGGGAAGACTGCAAAGAGGGGGTCTCCTGAGGGGGAAAAACCTAAGGCCCTTGTGCCCGGTATCCAGTGGTTGTGGCTTGTGAGAGTTGCAGCACAGAGGGGAGAGAGGACTCTGACATGAGGGGGTTGCCAGTGGAGGCAAGCACCTCTCCATGGCCTGGAAGGCCAGCTCACCCAAGGAGGGATGGGAGCCTGGAACTGAGCATGACAACCTTGGAACCAGGGTCACACCCCGCCCCGACGAACCGACCCCCAGACCAGGAGTCTCAAGAGGACTGTGAAGCATGAGAGAGGGAGGATTCCTGGAGGGTGCCATAGAAAAATCGTCATAGAGCCAAGAATGCCCTCTCCCACAGCACAGCCACTGGCCTGAGAAGAGCCTGATGCCCATTGCATTGAGGGCCACAAGGACAACTACGGCTCCAAAGTGAGATACACTATTGGGGTCGGAGGTAGGGAAGCTGCTGTCAGAGTAATGGGCTTTGATACTTGGGTGGAAGCTGAAGGAGGAGTGTATGTTGGGGTTTGAGGAGATATACATTCACCTGAAGGAGGGAATGCGGGTTTCGATGGTTGAAAGAGACCTCTGGCCACAAGCAACTGGTCAACAAACCACAACACATCTTGCTCAGAGAGGCTCCTGGTTGACCTCATAGACAAACCTGAGGATGATACTGGCCTTTCTAGAAAAGGACTATATTGGATACCAATGAATGGATCCAAGGAAGGAGAGTACTTGGTCCTTGCTAATTCAAGAGGTGCAGAGCCTGGAACCGAGGATGTCTGCACCAACGTAGTCTGCACCAATGATGTCAGTGCCATAGAAGTCGAAGGTGTCTGCACTGTAAAAGCAAGTGTCTGCACAGATGGGTACGGTGCCGTCGAGGAACGTGTCTGCATCGATAACAATGACGGTGCCAAAAAGAACTGCACCGAACAGCATGTTGGTGCTGAAAGTGTCTGCACCATGGAGAACAGTAACATCATACTTGGGGCCAAAGGGGATTGCACCAACAGTGTCGAAGGAAACTGTACCTGCATGGATGGTGCCGGTAAGGGCTGTGACCGAACTGTCGGAGAAGTAAATGTCTGCACCGGGAACTCCGGTGCCGGTGCCGATAAGGAGGACATGGCTGGAGCAAGAATCAACTGGGGCAGTGCTGAGCCTGGAGCCAAAAGGTTTGCAGGTGGCAGCGCTGAAGTAGTAGTCATTTTCACCTTCTTATGAGTCTACTACCTACGATATCCAGAGGGAGATGAAGTGAGCGACCTCGATAAGGAAGAGGAAGAATTAGAAGTTATGTACTCACCATAACGTTCCATCTGAGTAGGTGACTTCATTCGGATGCAACCTGTGGGTATCGGATCCGATCTCGGATCCGAGCCGGCAATTCAAAAGCTTAGGCTCCGAGCTCCTAGCTCCTCCCTCTTACCCATAACCCCTTGCCAAGCCCTGACTGACCTCAGATTGAGTTTGCCTCAAAATACTGACCACAGTACACTAAAACAGCATAAATACTCGCTCTATAAAGGTCAGGGGGATGGAGGGGGGGGTGGTTGCATCCGAATGAAGTCACCTACTCAGATGGAACGTTATGGTGAGTACATAACTTCTAAATCTGAAGTAGGCAGACTTCATTCGTCTGCAACCTGTGGGACAGAGTCCCTAGCTACCTGAATCTTGGGCGGCCGTCATGGAAGGATGTTCGCGAGCACCGGTGAGCGAAAGGATGCTCTTCGTGTAGAAACAACATCCACGTTGTAATGAGAAATAAAAGTATGAGGCGAGGCCCAAGTAGCTGCCGCAGATATCATCCAACGAAACACGGGACTTAAAGGCGGCTGACGAGAAACTGCCCTAGTAGAATGAGCCGTAACCCTCTGAGGAGCAGGTCTGCCTGAAGTGTCATATGCCTGCAGAATGCAATTAGCAATCCATTTAGATAGAGTGACTTTAGATACTGCTTTACCCAGAGCAAATTTAGCAAAGGAGACGAACAGCTGATCTGATTTCCTGTGGCCAGCTGTCCTGTTAATATAAAACGTAATTGTCTATGAACATCCAAGGAATGCAATTTGTATTCTCCTTTGTTTGAATACTTGGGAAAAATACAGGCAAATTGATTGACTGGTTAATATTGATTCAGAAGAGACCTTCGGAAGAAAAGATGGATTGGTCCTGAGGCACACCCTATCAGGGAAGAAAGAAAGATAAGGCGGTTTGACACATAGAGCCTGAAGCTCAGACACCCTTCTGGCTGAAGTGATAGCTACCAGAAAGGCAGTCTTCCAGGAAAGGTATTTTAAATCAGCAGAAGCTGCAGGCTCGAAGGGAGGAGCAGTAAGGGCCTGCAGGACTAAAGACAAGTCCCAAGGCGGTACAACCTCCTTGACTGGAGGCCTTAACAAAAAAACTCCTTTGAGAAAAGTTTTGCATAATTTCGCTGTCATAAGGGGAGCTGTGTCATGACCAATGTGATAATGCGAGATAGCCGCCAATTGTACCTTAATCGTGGAAGAACTAGCCCCTTGATGAAAAAGGTCTGTTAGAAAATCCAGCACCGCAGAGATAGGTGCTGAAAAAGGATCCACAGTTCTCTGTCCTGCCCATATAGAGAACCTCTTCCATTTACTCCGATAAACCTGTCTGGTGGAAGGTTTATGAGCAGCCACCAAAATGGCCTTGACCGGTGAAGAGATACCGAGTCCTAGTTAAGGGTGGAATTGGAGCAGCGAAGCTGTCGACTTCAGGGTCCGCAGATTGGAAACTGGCATTCCCAGAGGATGAGAGATGAGATCCAAATTGGATCCAGAATCCATGGTGGATTGATTTTGTGAGACCATACAAAGGGGAACCAAGGTTGTCGAGGCCAGAATGGGGCAATGAGAATCATTCTGCTCCCCAAACTGTTGGCTTTCTGCAGAAGCCTCTGCATCAGAGGAAGTGGAGGGTAGGCATAAAGGAGACCGGGAGGCCAAGCATGCACCAGAGCATCCTCGAACTCCCTGGTGGGGAAGCAGAGCGAAGAAATTGTCGCATTTGGCGTTTGAGGGAGAAGCAAAAGATCGCAACAGGGTTGCTGCCCCAAACGGCAAAAATCTTCTTCGCTACTTGAAGATTGAGGGACCACTCGTGTGGAGAAAGGATGGTGCGACTGAGCTTGTCCGCAAGGATGTTGGACTTTCCGGAATGTGCGTTGCTACCAGAAAGCGTTTGGTGGAAATTGCCCATTCCCAGACTCTCATGGCCTCTCGACAAAGGGGGTAAGACCTGGTTCCTCCCTGCTTGTTGATATACCAGACTACGGACATGTTGTCTGTCTGAATTGCAATAGTCCCTGAAGGAAGAACGTGGTGAAGTGCTTGCAACGCTAGGAGCACCGCCCTCATTTCCAGGACATTTATATGCAATGACGTCTCTGTGGGATTCCACGTGCCTTGGACAATCTTTCCCGCAGAATGCCCCCCCCACCCGAGGCAAGAAGCGTCCGTGGTCACTGTGGCTCGGGGAAATGCAGCGCAAAAAGGTCTCCCTGCCAGGGGCTCCGGAGAAAGAAGCCACCACAGAAGGGAGTCCCTGCATGCTCTGCTGACCGCAATCGGAGCGTTTAGAGACGAACAAAGAGGAGACCACTGAACTTGAAGGGTCCATTGAAGAACCCGCATGCGTAACGGGCATGAATTAGAAGCGGGATAGCTGCCGCCATAGAACCTAGGGCCCTCAGGACCGAAGCTGCAGTTGGAGATGGTTGCAGGATTGCTGTCACATGACACCTCAGGCTGGCGATACGGTCTGGGGTGAGGAAGGCTCGCATTGATCTGGTGTCTAGTCTTCCTCCTATGAAATCTATAATTTGAGTTGGATTCAGAAAAGATTTCTCCCAGTTGATCGTGATGCCCAGCCTTGGTGCTAGTTGAAGAAAGTAATCCCTGGCTGAGCACAGAAGATGCCTTGATGATGCCGTCAGGAGCCAGTCGTCCAGGTACGGAAAGACCTGTAATCCCTGGAGCCTCAGGTGGGCCGCTACCACCGCTAGCACCTTGGTAAACAGCCTGGGGGCTGAGGTGAGACCAAAGGGAGGACCCTGAACTGATAATGACTGGCTCCCAGCCGGTAGCGAAGAAACCTCCTGGATCGTCTGTCCATCCGAATGTGGTAGTACGCATCCTTGAGGTCTATGGAACACATCCAGTCGTTCTCCCTCAAGAGGGGGAGTATAGATTGCAGGGTGACCATCCGGAACTTTTGCTTGGTTACTGACAGGTTCAACTGGGAAAGGTCTAAGATTGGTCTTAAGTCCCCCGTCTTCTTTGGCACCAAAAAGAACCTGGAGTAAAACCCTAATCCGGCTTGATCTGGGGGGACGCGCTGGATGGCTCTTTTTCCTAGCAGCTGCTCGATTTCGATAGCTGCCGCCTCCCTTTGGTCGGGTGGAACATCTGGGAGGCTGCGAGATTTGGGAATCTTGAATAGGGGTATTGAATATCCTCTGGATATAAGTCGAAGCACCCAACTGTCTGTTGTTATGGACTCCCAAGAAGTCAGGTGCATCGAAAACCACCCCCCGACTGCCTCCAGAGACGGACAGCCGGGCAACCCTTCAGGGCTGCTGCGTGGGTCTCTCAGAGAAGGGTTCTCTGGACCCAAAATTGCCAGGAGCCCCCCTGCCTCTGGCACGATGACCTCCCCGTCCTCCTCTGCCACGGAAGGACTGGTTATCCGGAGCAGGTTGGGACTGCTGCGACTTCGGAACCACATCTTCTTCTGTCCCTTTTGGTTCTTAGAGAAGGACCTCTGGGGAGCTGAGAAGCGGACTCCGACGGCAGACAGCGTCTTCCGTCCTTTTCGCTCTGGACTAATGTCTCGCGAACAGTCTTGCCAAACAAGGCAGAACCATCGAAAGGGCATTCGAAGGTCGCCTTGAAGGGCACTGCAAAATCACAATGGCGGAGCCAGGCCTGCCGCCTCATGACAAGGCCTGCTCCGCTGGCTCTAGCGGCTCCCTCAGTAGCATGAGACAGCAGCCGCATAGATGTATTGGATACTGATCTGAGAGTGGCCATTCGGGTGGAGTAAACCTGTTTATCCTCACTTGAGATGGACTCCGGGGGAGATGCAGCGTATTCTTTAATCAGATCCCACTGCATCCTAATGACATGTGCCATGTAGTTCAGCACTCTCAAGGAGAAGGTCGCTGAACTAAAAACTCGCTTCCCAATGCGATCCATCGAACGGGACTCCTTGCCCGGAGGATGGACGGAGGGACTCTCCTGGGCCAATTCCCTCTTCGTGGCTGCAGCCATCATCATGGCATCTACTGGGGGACCCTTACTCCAGTGGGTGTGGTCTGATGGAGGAGAAAGAATGCGGTCCGGGCGCTTAGGGATAGGCTCAATGGTGTCCGGATCCTTCCACGCCTGATGGATATAAGATCCACCAGGGGTCAGCAGGAGGACACCCAAGAGGTAGAAGGGCCCCTCGAATGCCTCCAAGAACACAGACTCGTCCGAAGAAGCCTTGGGGCAGACCACCCCCTGATCCTTAACATCTCCATGATGTCTCCAAATGAGACGTCCTCAGGGGTGACCTAGGGAGCCTTCCCTTCATCCAAGTCCGTGTCTTCAGTGACGGACTCAGGGGAGTCCATGTGCCTCCTCTTGCACTTACGCTTCCGAGGTACTTCATCGGGGGGGCTGTCCGAGGAGTACTCTTCAGCAGATGGATGTTCCAAGGGAACCACTTGGGACATCGAGGCGGGCTGTCCCTGGGACCGGCTGGTGGGGGCCTGGCCCAACTGCAATGGAGTGCGGGATGGAGCCGTGGCAGGGACCGGGGGTCCGGATGTCCTCAACAGTGCCCTTTCCATAACGTTGAAAGCCGAGGGGGAGCCAGCTTCTCTAAGCCCCGAGAGCCGACCCCCACTTGGATCCGACGTACGGATCGGAGTCGGAGCCGAAACCGTCGGATCCGAGAGACCAGTGTGCTCCAACCTGGACGGAGCCGAAGACACACCAGCTCCCTCGGATCCGAGGCTCGGCCCTCGGCTCCGAGAGGTCGGGTCCGAAGTACCCGAAGCACTCAAGGGATGGGACGGATCCGAGGTGCGCCGACCTATCGGATCCGACCCACCCCCGGATCCAAATCTGCACGGCGCCGATAGCTCCGAACCCGTGGTATGGGTCGGAGAAGGAGCTAAAGGGGTCAAAGCCCCTCCCGGATGGGGGGGGGGCTAGGAGCACTCCCATTTGCATTTGGGCCTGGATGAATTTCCTCATCATCCGGTCCATATCAGCTTCGCTCATTGAAAAGGTCGATCTAGAGGAGGCCACCAAGCGGACCTAGAGAGCCGTCTCGGTGACCTCCTGGAAGGGCTAGCCTCCTCCTCCGGGTCCAGGAGAGAACCGAGGGAGTGGAGCCGAGGAGGAGGAAGGCTAGAAGGCACAGGGGAGGCCGCTTAGATGGAGGAGCCGAACTAGAAGCTTGGCTCTCCTCTTGTGGTGCTTCTCCTGTGCCTCTCCTTCTGTCTCTCCCTAGAAGAATCCTTCCCCTCCGGCAACTTTAAGGGAGGTTGAGTCCCAGCCGGAGGGAGAACTCACAGCAACCGGTTGCTGACTGGAAGGGACAGAGGCCGAAGCAGTATCTGGGGGTAAAGACCCGCCAGCACCAACTTCGACCTCCGTTCCCTTAAAGCCCTGGGGTTGAACCCTGCACAAATGGTACAACCAGAAGACAGGTGTTCAACCCCCAAGCATTCTAACGCAGTGTGGCCATCTGCTGGGGACAGCTTATGGCCCCACTCGGTACATTTCGAAAAAACAGCCTTAGGGGCTTCAGACATTACAAACCTAAGGCCTAAATACACACACACACAAACAAACTACGAAAACCCGAGAAAAATTAACTAAAGAGGGAGGAAAGCCTTAACCACACACAACACTAACTAGATTAATAACAAAAACAGAGAATTTGAAAACTTTTTCTGTCAAAAAATCTAAACTTATCTCAACCAACGCCAGGAGCTCTAGAATTCCGTTGCTTCTTGAAAAGCGGCAAACGAAATCTGAGGTCAGTCAGGGCTTGGCAAGGGGTTATGGGTAAGAGGGAGGAGCTAGGAGCTCGGAGCCTAAGCTTTTGAATTGCCGGCTCGGATCCGAGATCGGATCCGATACCCACAGGTTGCAGACGAATGAAGTCTGCCTACTTCAGATCACCTCTTACGGGGTTTAGCAGGAGAGAGTGAGCCCTCCGACCCAGAGATAGCCTCACAGAAAGGAGATTTAAGAAGACCTTTCAGGATTAACTTGTTCTTTCTCTTAAGAGTCCTGGTCGAAAAATTTCTACAAATCCCACACGGGGGATCCAGAGTAAGGTGGGAGACATTCAAACACAAGACACATAAGTCATGGCCATCGGAAAGTGATAACTTACAGCTGCAATCCTTATACTGTTTAAAACCGACACTACTTTTCTTATCTGACATAATATGTGGAGAAGAATAACAGTATCAAGAAAAAGAGGAAAGGCTACCCAAAAGGGTAAGAAGAGAGAAGGAAGAAGGATTACCAATGATGGTAATGAAGAATTACCTCAAAGGTAAGAAAAGGGGAATAAAGGTAAATAGACTAAAGGGAGAGAGCCCTAAAGATATGATAGGGTAGGAGAATAATACAGAAAACGGTTTGAAAAACTTTAAAGTAGAAACAATATATAAACTTTCAAAAAATTATACTTAGCTGAAGAGAGTGGCTTGACACGGCTGTACAGCAACGTGGCAAATGAGATCTGAGGTAACAGGGAGCAGAGCATTCTGGGTAGGACCTTGGCTCGAGAGTTTTT